>NC_134687.1:381476493-381776493 GCF_050947455.1 Rhinoderma darwinii
GCAATTTTTTCAAAATATTCTCTAAATTTAGCAATTTTTCACAAATAAACACTGAATATATCTACCAAATTTTACCCCTAACAAAGACCAATGTCTCACGAGAAAACAGTCTCAGAATCGCTTGGACAGGTTTAAATATTCCGACGTTATTACCACATAAAGTGAAATATGTCCGATTTCAAAAATGGGCTATGAGCCTTAACCCCTTCAGGACCAAGCTCATTTTGGCCTTCAGGACCAGACCCATTTTTTCAAATCTGACATATTTCACTTTATGTGGTAATAACTCCGGAATGCTTTTACCTATCAAAGCGATTCTGAGATTTTCTCGTGACACATTGGACTTTATGATAGTGGAAAAATGTGGTCGATAAATTCAATATTTACCAGTGAAAAACACCAAAATGTTGTGAAAAATTGCAAAAATTAGCATTTTTCTAAATGTAAATGTATCTGCTTGTAAGACAGGCAGTTATACCACACAAAATTGTTGCTAATTAACATCCCCCATATGTCTACTTTAGATTGGCATCGTTTTTTGAACGTCCTTTTATTTTTCTATGACGTCACAAGGATTAGAACTTTAGCAGCAATTTCCCACATTTTCAAGAAAATTTCAAAAGGCTATTTTTACAGGGGCCAGTTCAGTTGTGAAGCGGCTTTTAGGGCCTTATATATTAGAAACACCCAAAAAGTCACCCCATTTTAAAAACTTCACCCCTCAAAGTATGCAAAACAGCATTTAGAAAGTTTCTTAACCCTTTAAACATTTCACAGGAATTAACGTAGAGGTGAAATTTTCAAATTTCATTTTTTTTTTTCAGAAATTCATTTTTAATCTATTTTTTTTGTAACACAGAAGGTTTTACCAGAGAAACGCAACTCAATATTTATTGCCCAGATTCTGCAGTTTTTAGAAATATCCCACATGTGGCCCTAGTGCGGTAATGGACTGAAGCACCGGCCTCAGAAGAAAAGGAGCACCTAGTGGATTTTGGGCCTCCTTTTTCTTAGAAAATATTTTAGGCACCATGTCAGGTTTCAAGGGCTCTTTCGGTGCCAAAACAGTGGAAATCCACCAAAAGTGACCCCATTTGGGAAACTACACCCCTTGAGGAAATTATCTAGGGGTATAGTGAGCATTTTGACCCCGCAGGTTTTTTGCAGAAATTATTGGAAGTAGGCCGAGAAAATGAAAATCGTTATTCTTTCAAAGATAATGTAGGTTTAGCTAATTATTTCTAATTTCCACGAGGACTAAAGGAGAAAAAGCACCACAACATTTGTAAAGCAATTTCTCCCGAGTAAAACAATACCCCACATGTGGTTATAAACGGATGTTTGGACACACGGCGGAGCTTAGAAGGGAAAGAGCGCTATTTGGCTTTTGGAGCTCAAATTTAGCAGGAATGGTTTGCGCAGGCCATGTCGCATTTGCAAAGCCCCTGAGGGACCAAAACAGTGAAAACGCCAAATAAGTGACTCCATTGAGAAAACTACACCCCTTGAGGAATCCATCTAGGGGTGTAGTGAGCATTTTTCCCCCACAGGTGTTTCATAGATTTTATTAGAATTGGGCAGTGAAAATAAAAAAAATCCTTTTTCTTCAATAAGACGTAGCTTTAGCTCCAAATTTTTAATTTTCTCAACAAATAAAGGAAAAAAAGAACCCCAACATTTGTAAAGCAACTTCTCTGGAGTACGGCAATACCCCACACGTGGTCATAAAATGCTGTTTGGGCACACGGCAGGGCTCAGAAGGGAAGGAGCGCCATTTGCTTTTGGTGTACAGATTTTGCTGCATTTGGTTTCTGGTCGCTATGTTGCATTTGCAAAGTCCCTGTGGGACCAAAACAGTGGATCCCCCCCAGAAGTGACCCCATTTTGGAAACAACACCCTCAAGGTATTCACCTAGGGGTGTAGTGAGCATGTTAACCCCACAGGTGTTTTGCATAAATTCGTGTGCACACGATGTGGGAGAATGAAAATGGGAATTTTTCCTTAGATATGCCAATATGTGGTGCCCAGCTGTGCCACCATAACAAGACAGCTCTCAATTATTATGCGGTGTTTCCCTGTTTTAGAATCACCCTACGTGTGGCCCTAATCTTTTGCCTGGACATTCGACAGGGCTCAGGAGTGAAAGAGTACCGTGTAAAATTGAGGCCTAATTTGGTGACATATAAAGTATTGGTTCACAATTGCAGAGGCTTTGATGTGAAATAATAAAAGAAACCCCTGAGAAGTGACCCCATTTTGGAAACTGCACCCCTCAAGGCATTTATTAAGAGGTGTAGTGAGCATTTTCACCCCACGTGTCTTTTCCATCCATGATTGCGCTGCGGAAGGTACAAATTAAAATGTTTCCCTAGATATGCCAATTCAGTGTCAAATATGTCGTGCCCAGCTTGTGCCACTTTTTTTTTTTATATACAGCGTTCACCGTACATTATAAACTACATGTTACCTTTATTCTGCGGGTCAGTACGATTCCGGCGATACCAAATTTATAGAACTTTTTTATAACTTTTTGCACAATAAAATTACTTTTGGAAAGAGAATGTATTTTTTCTGTCGCCAAATTGTGAGAGCCATAACTTTTACATTTTTTCGTCGATGGAGCTGTATGAGGGCTTTTTTTTTGCGAGACGAGGTATAGATTTTTTAGGTACCATTTTTGGATACATGCGACTTTTTGATCACTTTTTATTTCAATTTTTGGAAGACCGTGACCAAAAAAACAGTAATTATGGCAGTGTTTTTGAGTTTTTTTTTTACGGCACTAGGGGACTTGAATGTCCAACTGTTTGTTTGATGTTCTAATACATTGCACTACCTATGGAACCTATTGGAACGGTCAGTTGTTCACTGACAGCAAGCCGATCAGGCTCCGCCTCTGGGCGGGGCCTAATCAGCTTACGTAATGGCAGACAGGAGTCCATTGTTAGGACTCCTGTTGCCACAGCATGGCAAGGCTGCCGATTTTCTACAAACCTCTAGGATGCAGCGATCACAATGGATCGCTGCATCGAAGGGGTTAATGCCAGGAATCGGAGCTAGCTCCGGTTCCTGGCGTTAGATCGGGGTGTCCGCTGTAACATACAGCGGACACTCACTGCTGATGACGCCGGCTCAGCTGCTGAGCCGGAAGCTGAGACAGCGCCATCTTGCCGATGGTACCGGAAGCCTCTTGGGCCCCGCCGACGACGGGGCATAGGAGGATTCCGTTACTGGCGGACCGGGAGGTAAGCATTAGCCCTCCGATCGCCTTTGCAGCCACCGGCAACCCAGCGATCACGTTGCTGGGGTGCCGGTGACTATAAACTCCTCACATGCTGCGATCTCTATTGAACGCAGCATGTGAGGGGTTAATCGGTCGGATCGGAGGCTAGCTCCGGTCCTGCCCGATACCTCAGGGTGCCAGCTGTAACATACAGCTGTCACCCGGCGGTGATGTCGCTGGCTCAGCTCCTGAGCCAGCTTCATCTCCATGACGTACAGTAACGTGAAAATGCGTTAAGACACCAGTTTTAATGACGTTACTGTACGTGATTCGGCGGGAAGGGGTTAAGGCCCAAACTAGGCTGCGTCCTTAAGGGGTTTAAAAAAAAAACACACTTAAAAGTCCATAATACTTAGAACTATTAAATATTACATTATTTAACATGCCGGGGAACGCCGTAGGAAAAAAAAAAAATTGACAATGCCACAATTGCTGTTTTTCTAATCACCAAAAGAATGAATAAAAAGTGATCAAAAAAAAGTTGTGTGTATTTAAAACTGGTACAGCCTCGCCTCACAAAAAACAAGCTCCATCAACGTAAAAATAATAAAAGTTACGAGTCTCAGAATATGGCAACACAAAACAATTATTTTTTTTAATCAAGTGTTTTTACCTTGAAAAAGATGGAAAAAATAAAATCTACATATCTACATTTGGTACCACCGTAATTGTATTGACCCATAGAATAAAGTTAACATGTAAATTTTACCACAGTAAATGCTGTGTGGGAAAATAAAAAAACAAAAAAAAAAAGTCACTCCCGAAACCCAAAAACCTACGGCGGAAATGCATTTTTTTGGGATTTTTTTTATTTTTTATTTTTAAAAAAAATCGATCGGAGGGCTAATGCTTACCTCCCGGTCCACCAGTAACGGAATCCTCCTATGCCCCGTCGTCGGCGGGGCCCAGGAGGCTTCCGGTACCACCGTCTCAGCTTCCGGCTCAGCAGCTGAGCCGGCGTCATCAGCAGTGGGTGTCCGCTGTATGTTACAGCGGACATCCCGATCTAACGCTAGGAACCGGAGCTAGCTCCGATTCCTGGCATTAACCCCTTCGATGCAGCGATCCATTGTGATCGCTGCATCCTAGAGGTTTGTAGAAAATCGGCAGCCTTGCCATGCGATGGCAAGGCTGGCGACTGCTACTGTGGCAACAGGAGCCCCAACAATGGACTCCTGTCTGCCATTACGTAACCTGATTACTGGTACCATTAAAAATAAAAATAAAATAAAAAAAATAGCCCTCATATGGCTATGTAGACAAAGTTATGGCTCTTTAAATGCGATGATAAAAAAAAATAAAAAAAATGAAAAAACTAAAATTGGCTGTGTCCTCAAGGAGGTTAAGAATTTGTCTCAAAAGTGACAAACGCAATATTTTCACAAGAGGATTTTGATTTGACACACACCCTATTACAATCAGACATTGTGTTCTTAATGTTTTCTCAAAATTAGAGCAAAACAGACAAATTTGCACAATCACAGAAGAACTAATTCATTGCATCAGAGGAGGGAATGAATGCCTATTTAGGCTTCGTTCACATCTGTCTCGGGGGTTCCTTCCGTTCATGGGTTCAGTCAGACCTTTCTGTCAGGGGAACCCACAAACGGAAACCATAGCTTTCCGTTTGTATTACCATGGATATCAATGGTAACGTTTCCGTTGTTAATGGTTTCCATTTTACGATAGTTCATCCCCATACGGTTAACATTAGCCCGTGTAAAGGGACTTTCAAACAAGCGACCATATTTGCCCGTGTAAATCCTGCTGGAGTCAAAAAGGTGTTATTCAGTATGGTAACAGAAAAAAAACCAGTGGGCTATGGAATAAAAATGAAAATGCTTTTAGTCCAACACTTGTGGATTTTTTTTAATGAATTTTGTTCATTTCATTGATCTCAATCTAGGATTTAGCGTATAAGCAGGGATTGTCACCAACTGCTCTTTGGAAGACCATAAAGGCTGGATGCTGTTAAGAAGCCACAAACGTGAAAACAAAGTCCGTTTTTCAGAAATAAGCTTCACCACTACACCGGAAGCCTCCCAAACCAAACTGGTTGTGATCTGAAGACAATATTGTGTTTCCCGCTAGTTTGGACGATCACAGCAGACTTCACACTGGGGCCACACCAGGTACCTACACAGCAGTGACACCTCGCAGATATTCCACACTGCAATACCAAAACGAGAAATGTAAGCCAAACAATAGTTAGTATTTACCTATACTATTGTGCCCACTGCACAGAATCACCCAAAACAATAGCGTCACCCACATAGCACTGACCGCCATATTTGTATAGCAGTAACGACTGACCGCCATATTTGTATAGCAGTAACGACTGTCAATACTGCAGTGATTATTTTACAGACACCGGTCCTCCATAATATAAAAGCGCATTTTCTTTACTACACTAACAAGAACTTACATTTGTACAGCAGATCAGCAGCCACCGGCATGTAGCCATCACTTCGTGCCATCTTCTTCACTACTGCAGAATTCTGTTGGGGAGAAGTGATCTAGTATTTGTTTATTTCCAGTTGTTTATCATTTATCTGTTCGGTCAGGACAAATGTGTGGCCCTCCAGGACTGTACCAGGAATCCGGGACGGTCTCACTGAATTTTGGATATTTGGAACTGGAGCTATGGAACAGTGGACATAAGGCCCCATTCACATCACATTTATGCGTGTACATCTGGAAAGCTCATGACATACAAACTAAATATGTCCATAGGGCTTTATTACTCGACGGAGGCCAAAAGAGTGGCCTTTTGACCTTCACCGAGCTGGTATATGTCACTATTTTTTAAAGTATACAACAGGATCCTGGAAAAAAAAAAAAAAGGACGTATACCAAAATGTATGTTGCTTTTTCTACGTAGGCGCCTATACATGTATGTCCCTGTATGGCATATACGTCACCGGCATCTGTTTAATGTATATGTCATGAGTATTTTATGACACACATTAAATGCATACCATTAGGGTATGTTCACAGAGATTTTTTTTTTTGGTGCGGTTTTTGTTGTGGAAACCGCGCCGAAAAATGGCCGAAAATGCCTCCCATTGATTTCAATGGGAGGCGGAGGCGTATTTCTTTCCACTCGTGGGAGAAAGCAGCATCATGCCCTTTCTTTAGGAGATTCGGTCTCTGACCTCCCATTGACCTCAATGGGAGGCAGAGAAAGCGGGTTACGCAGCATTTTTTGCCCGCAGCGCTCAATGGCCGTGGCCGAAAAACTCTGTGAAAAGCGCGGCAAAGAAAAAAAAACCAGCAAAGACTGCAGGCAGGTTATTCTGCCACAAACTATGTAAACTAGGCCAAAGGGTCAATGCACACAATGCGTAATACGCGCAGTATTGCCGCACGTATTTGCGTGCAGCAATACAATGCGTAATACACGCGGTATTGCCACATATATTTGCGTGCAGCAAAGACCTGCGGTGCGTATTTTAATCTGCATCATGTCAATTTATCTTGCGTTTCCATTTGCTTACTCTGTCTTGTGCAGAGGGAAAAATAAAAAAAAAATAAAAAAATCGCACCAAAAGCACGAACACATCGCAATTTACCCAACGTAAAAACCGCACCAAAAAAAAACAAACCATCAAAAACGTACATTTTACAGTTTTGCAGCGTCATTTCCTCAGCAAAGTACGAAACATGTTCATGTTGCCTAAGGCCACGTTCACACAGGGCAAATACACGGTGTAATAGCCCTCAGCGTATTCGCCCTGTGCGCCACATGGAATTCCGGGTGAAAAACCGCACCAAACTGCGGTGCGGTTTTTCGCCCAGAATGTCCATTGTGGAAAACTGCAGCACTTAGCTAGCAGGCCAGCCTCCTGGGATGACATGTCATCCGAGGAGAACGCTGCAGCCTGTGATTGGCTGCAGCAGTCACATGGGATGAAACATCATCTCAGGAGGTCGGCCTGGAGGAAGAAACACAGACTCCTGGGTAAGTATAAGATTTTTTTTTTTTTTGGTTGTGGAATTGCTGCAAACCTGCCGCAAAAAAACGCAACAACTGCTATTTGTTGCGGGCTTTACCTCCCCATTGAATTCAATGAGGAAAACCTGCAATAAATAAGCAGCATTTATGCAAATACAATTGACATGCTGGGGAATAAAATTCCACACCGCAGGTCAATATTGGAGCGTTTTTTCCGCTCCGTATTTCCGCAGCGTGTGGATGAGATTTGTTTTGTTTTATCTCATCCACTTTGTTGCAGATTTTCCGCAAGTAATTCAGTTGCGGAAAACCTGCAGTATTTACGCAACATGTCCTATACTGGAGCGTTTTTTGCACGTCACGCACCCATTGAAGTCAATGGGTGCGTGAAAATCATGGCCATCGCACGGACGCACATCCGTGTGCTGTGCGTGATTCGCGCAACAGTTGCTCAAGAAATGATGAGAAAAAGAAAACCACCTCCTTCATTTCATTTTGCATACGTCAAAACCACGTGACATAAGGATGCCATACGCGCAAAAATAACGCAGACACGCACCAAACACTCATGACACACGGAACTGCAACGCGCGAAAACTGCTGCATTTCTTACGCGTGCAAAACGCACACGTTCGTGTAAATAAGGCCTAATAGTGTAGAGGTGACTGATGCCTGTGCTGGATGGCTAAGACTGGGTTCCTCAAGTAGTATTCGGTGTGGAAATTCCACAGCATTTACAGTAGCAGCAAAGTGAATGAGATTTGAAGAGTTCTCATGCACATGCTGCAGAAAAAAATCTGCAGCGAAAAGGTTCATAAAATTGACCTGCGGTGCAGATTTTAAATCCGCAGAATGTCAATATATGCTGCGTTTTCGTTGTTTTTCCCCATTGAACTCAAGCGAGATGTAAAATCCACAACAAATAGCCAAGTGTTTTGAATTTTGCGGCGGAGGAATCGCAACTCAAGAAAAAAAAGCTTATATTTACCATCATAGCGACACTTTCTTCTGTTCTTCTTCCAGGTCGGCCTCCTGGGATGAAGTTTCAGTGTCCATATGACTGCTGCAGCCAATCACAGGCTGAAGAGGTCACATGGGCTGCAGCGTCATCCCAGGAGGACTGCACGGACAATGGAGGGACGCGTCACCAGGACTACGGCCGGGGGCAAGTATGACATTTTTTCAAGCATGGCTTTCCGCAGCGGAAATACGACCCGAATAACTGCACCACAACATGGTACAGTTTTTTAGGTGGAAATTGCTGCAGTATATGCAACCAATGGAAACTCAGCCTAAGGCCCCATGCACACGACCGTAAAAACTATCCGTAATACGGTCCGCAATTACGGACCCATTCGGTTCTATTGGGTGCGGACACCATTCTGTATCGCTACGGATGGGTGTCCTTGCCATAGGACCATGCCGGGAATTATGGAGCATGTCCTACTTTTCGTATTTTACGGCCCGTGCACCCATACTTTGTATGGGAGCACGGCCCGAAAATGCGCCCGTCGGCTGTGATTACGGGCACGGCCGTGTGCATGAGGCCTAACAGTGGCATCCGTAACCCATAGGCTATAATGGTATACATTTAAAGTATACGTCATGAAAAGGATAGTAAAAGTTCATGACGTATACATTTAATGTATCCCATATTAATCTGGATGACGGATGCCACTGTTTGGTAGCCGCCACAACCTACGTTTAACAATAAATGTCGGGTGCTTTTACCAGCGTATACAAAAATGTGATGTGAATGATGCCTTAGAGGTACGTTATGTGTGACGTCCTATACTACAGGGAGGGGGTAGATAACCACATGTTCAGTGTACGAGACGTCATCCAAGCAAGAGATAAACACCAGGAGCAAGGTCATCTGACTACATGCGAGACTGGCTTACAGAGACATTTCAGCTACAGACAGCACATTAGTGACTAATCTTACTGCAGAAAAACCATTTGGACAAAATTCTATACCATTGGTAAACCCCTTTAACTCTTTAAAAATCAGAAGATGTTAAACTTAAATTAATAAAATATGCGAGACTGGGAGGATCACCAATATTATGTGCTACCATTTACACGTGTATGATAAAACCCCAATTTGTCAGAATGGAAAGCCTTTCAAGTAGGTCTGCCGATACCAGCGAATATGTCAGAATAAAGCAGCCAAGGAACATCTTTGTTTTATAAACAACTTTTTTTTTTTTTTTTTTACATACACCGGAGATATCGGTTAGATGCTTTTAATATTGACAGGTGGTTTATTTATTCACATGCACACTTTTACAACTCTGCCTGCACAGTGTCAGGAAGTCTCTAAATGGATGCCAAGATTCTATTGTGTATCTGACAGAGCCATTTACTAGCAACAGTCTGTAAACATACCTCTGGTTCAAAGCTGAAACATACAAGCTAGCGACAGAATATAAAACACTGGTTATTTATATTCACAAATGGACAAAAATGTCACTGAATTACACATATTGGTAAATATCCACTTGCACGGATTAGCAGCAGCATCTCCTTCGCAAATGCCCAACTCCCCTTTATTAATGGCGGCATAAACAGAGAGCAGATGGCCATCAGCTAGGAGTTTTGATGCTCCTGATAACGTACATGATTTTGGCAAACATACAAGTTATGTCTATGGAGGAAGGATGGATGGATGTCCACACCCATTGGATTGTCAAGTATCACGACCTGACAATCTGGACACTAAGCAATCTTATAAAAAAAAGAATAATAGAAATCACTTGTCCTTCAGCTCATCGAGAAAGTAGAGAATGAACACATTGACATAGATCATTAAATGGGTTGTTAGAATGGTCCCCCGATGATAAGCTGGTCACAGAAGCCCATGTATTCAGCTAAAATCTGTTGTAAAACCAGCAAGTGTTCAACTTTCCTACACCACAGCAAAAATCATCACAAACAGTCCTATTGTACTGAACAGATGTGTCTGATCCTCAAGCGCGACAGTTTCTTTTTGTAGCCACTATCCAATCTGGCAAATAAACGATGGTCTTCCATCTATTAAAGGGTAACTAAACTTTCATAGGGACACGTCAGAAGTTTTGATCGGCGGGGGTCTGAGCACGGAGAGACCCACTGATCGCTAAAAGGTAACGGCGGAAGCACTCGAGTGAGCGCTGAGCCACTTTGTTTCTGATCAGCTTTTCTTGGAAAGCAAAGCAATTGTTGTACAGGCTCGATAGAAAGTCATTGGACCCGTACACCAACCTGTTCGGCTTTCCTCTGAAAGCCGGTCAGAAATGAAGCAGCTCAGCGCTCATCCGAGCGCTTCTGCAGCTTCATTTTAGCGATCACTTGGGGTCTCAATGCTCAGAACCCCACCAATCAAAACTTCTGACGTCTCACTAGGACATGTCAAACACATACGGGTGTATGTAATAAGGCTTGATTGTATCAGTGTCTATGTTGTCGGGTATATAATCGGATACTAGGGAATACCACGCATGCTTGAGAGAAAGTGTGAACTTAGTCAAATGGTAATTTTTGAAATTCGTTTTGTTTCTTTTTTCATGACACTTTAAAACATGCCTGCCACTTTTCCACAAAGAAAAGTATTGGTGAGCAACACCAAGGACCGGTGCTGACAAGTTGCTGCTGCACTGCGCATTCTTTATTGGCCATGTGCCTTGTTGTTGTTGAATAATGCGAAGGCTACATTAATCCCTTCCTGACATACGGATACGTCATGGAAAGCTAGTGCTTCCCGCATTTTGCCATATCCATACGACAAATGCATGGCACCGTCTCAGAAGCTGAGTCGCTGCAATAATCGCCGGATGTCAGCAGTGTATTATAGCTGACATCCGACTGTAATGGCAGGGACCAAAATTAGCTTTGATCCCCACAATAAACCCCTTAAATGCAGCGGTCAAAAGCAATTGCTGCATTTATGTGGTTTGCAGCTCATCAGCACCTAAGCAATGAAATTGCCGGGGTTCCGGTGGCTGCAATGGCAACCGGAGGCGTAAAACTGGCCTCCTGGTATGCCTAACATGGAAGCCTTCCTGGCCCTGTCCGGAGGCGGAGCCTGAAAGGCTTCCGAAGACGGCGCCTGCTCGGGAGCTGAGCCGGTGTCATCAGCGGTGGATGTCAGCTGTATGTTACAGCTGACATCCACCTGTAATGGCAGGAACTGGAGCTAGCTCCGATCCCTGCCATTAACCCCTTAAATGCAGCGAATCCCTTAGAAGCAGCTCTGCCATTACGGAGGCCAATTAAGCCCCGCCAGGGGGCAAAGCCTAATCGGCTTGCTGTCATGAATGACTGTCAGATCTAATACATTGCATTACATAGATAGTGCAATGTATTAGAAAAAAGCAAATCAGACAGTGGGACTTGAAAAAAAAAAACAGTGTAAAAAAAGTATAAAAACAGTGAACAAAAAACGTTTTAAAAACATAATAAAAGTTTCAAGTAATAAAATAAAACAATCGCCCCTTTTCCCTTATCAAGTCCTTTATTATTCAAAAAAATAAACATACATATTTGATATCGCCGCGACCGTAACGGCATGAGCTATAAAAATATTATGTTATTGCTTCCACGCGGTGAACAGCGTTTTTAGTCACTTTGCCCTACAAATATTAAAATAAAAAGTGATCAAATAGTCGCATGTATCCAAAAATGGTACCTATAAAAACTAAAACTCGTCTCGCAAAAAAACAAACCCTCATACAGCTTTGTCGACTAAAGAATTAAAACGTTACGGTTCTCACAACTTGGCGATAAAAAAAATACATTCTTTTTACAAAAGCAATTTTATTGTGCATAACGTTGTAAAACATAAAAAAGTGCTATAAATTAGGACCTGAACTGACCCGCAGAATAAAGTTAACTTGTAGTTTATAATGCGTGGTGAAGGCTGCATAAAAAAAAACCGATGCCAGAATTGCAGTTTTTTTTGGTCACCTTCCCTCCCAAAAATAGGATAAGTGCTAAAAAAGTCACATGTACCCCAAAATGGTACCAATAATAACTACATCTCGTCCCGAAAAAAAAAACCAGCCCTCATACCACTACGTCTATCAAAAAATAAAATTAGTTAAAGAGGCTCTGTCACCACATTATAAGTGCCCTGTCTCCTACATAAGAAGATGGGCGCTGTAATGTAGGTGACAGCAGTGGCTTTTTATTTAAAAAAAAACTATCTGTTTTCACCACTTTATTAGCGATTTTAGGATTTATGCTAATGAGTTGCTTAATGCCCAAGTGGGCATGTTTTTACTTTAGACCAAGTGGGCGTTGTACAGAGGAGTATATGACGCTGACCAATCAGCATCATGCAATCCTCTCCATTCATTTAGTCAGCGCATAGGGATCCTTTTAGATCACTATGTGCTGTCTTATACTAACACATTAACGATACTGAAGTGTTTAGACAGTGAATAGACATTCCACGGGATGTCTATTCACAATCTCTGCACTTCGTTACTGTTTCTGTGGTAGTTACAGCAGAGCAAGCGTAATATAAAATCGCTAAAAAAGTGGTGAAAACAGATCGGGTTTTTTTAAATAAAAAGAACAGCTGTCACCTACACTTATGTAGGAGATAGGGCACTTGTAATGTGGTGACAGAGCCTATTTAACCCCTTCCCGCAAAATCACGTACAGTTACGTTATGGGAGATGGACTGTTCCCGCATCTCCACGTAACTGTACGTCATGGAGATGAAGCTGGCTCAGGAGCTGAGCCAGCGACATCACTGCCGGGTGACAGCTGTATGTTACAGCTGGCACCCTGAGGTATCGGCCAGAACCGGAGCTAGCCTCCGATCCGACCGATTAACCCCTCACATGCTGCGTTGAATAGCGATCGCAGCATGTGAGGAGTTTATAGCCACCGGCGCCCCAGCAACGTGATCGCTGGGTTGCCGGTGGCTGCAAAGGCGATCGGAGGGCTAATGCTTACCTCCCGGTCTGCCAGCAACGGAATCCTCCTATGCCCCGTCGTCGGCGGGGCCCAGGAGGCTTCCGGTACCATCGGCAAGATGGCGCCGGCTCAGCTTCCGGCTCAGAAGCTGAGCCGGCGTCATCAGCAGTGGGTGTCCGCTGTATGTTACAGCGGACACCCCGATCTATCGCCAGGAACCGGAGCTAGCTCCGATTCCTGGCATTAACCCCTTCGATGCAGCGATCCATTGTGATCGCTGCATCCTAGAGGTTTGTAGCAAATCGGCAGCCCTGCCACGCGATGGCAAGGCTGGCGACTGCTACCATGGCAACAGGAGCCCTAACAATGGACTCCTGTCTGCCATTACATAAGCTGATTAGGCCCCGCCCAGAGGCAGAGCCTGATCGGCTTGCTGTCAGTTCTAATACATTGCACTACATAGGTAGTGCAATGTATTAGAACATCAAACAAACTGTTGGACCTTCAAGTCCCCTAGTGGGACTAAAGAAAAGAGTAAAAAATAAGTGTCAAAAAAAGTGTCAAAAAAGTAAAAATAAAAGTTGTAAAAAATACAATAAAAGTTTCAAATAATAACACAAAACACAATCGCCCTTTTTCCCTTATCAAGTCATTTATTATTGAAAAAAATAATAAAGCCATACATATTTGGTATCGCTGCGACCGTAACGACCTGAACTATAAAAATATTATGTTATTTATTCCGCAAAGTGAACGCCGTAAAAAAAATAACTAAAAAATACTGACATAATTGCTATTTTTTGGTCACTTTGTCTTCCAAAAATTGAAATAAAAAGTGATCAAAAAGTCGCATGTATCCAAAAATAGTACCTATAAAAACTATAACTCGTCTCGCTAAAAACAAGCCCTCATACAGCTCAGTCGACGAAAAATGTAAAACCGTTATGGCTCTCACAACTTGGCGACAGAAAAAATCCATTCTCTTTACCAAAGTTATTTTATTGTGCAAAAAGTTGTAAAACATAAAAAGTGCTATAAATTAGGTATCACCGGAATCGGACTGACCCGCAGAATAAAGGTAACATGTAATTTATAACACGTGGCGAACGATGTATAAAAAGAACTAAAAAAATATATGCCAGAATTGCTGTTTTTTGGTCACCTTGCCTCCCAAAAAAAAAGGATAACAAGTGATCAAAAAGTCGCGTGTACCCCAAAATGGTACCAATAAAAACTACAGCTCGTCACACAAAAAAAAAAACAGCCCTCATACCACTACGTCTATGAAAAAATAAAATTAGTCAAGGCACCAATAAGCCAGGAAATAAAAATATGCAGTTGTGCCGGCCCGAGGGGAACGTTTCTTCTGTTTCAAGTGGCGAATTATCAAGGCCCCTAAAATTAGGGATCCAGGAAGGGGAGGGCCCAAACATATCTGCTGGAAGTGAGGGTGCCCGTATTATACCAGGACAACACTTTCCCAGCAAAATTCCCCAAACTTCAAAGGTGCGGAGTGCGGACCAAAAGGGGGATAAGTAAAGACCTGTGCAGAAAGGATTGTGTCACAGCGTAACACACATCTATGGATTATTGTATTGGTGTTTTTTACCCCACTATACCACCTGACTATGCCCCTTATATACTCCGCCCGCCTTACATGTGCCCCCACATTATAAACGGAAACACCAGTAAGACTCCAAACAAAACTACTACAAGCAAAATCCACGCTCCAAAAGCCAAATGGCTCTACCTCCCTTCTGAACCATACAGTGTGCCCAAACAGCAGTTAACTTCCACATATATGGCATCGCCATACCCGGGAGAATCCTTTTAACAATTTTTGGGGTGTGTGTCTCCAGTGGCACAAGCTGGGCACCACATATTGGCATATCTATTGAAAAAACATTTTCACTCTGCAACATCACGTGCACACCAATTTCTGCCAATCACCTGTGGGGTTAATATGCTCACTACACCCCTAGGTGAATACCTTGAGGGGTGTAGTTTCCAAAATGGGGTCACTTCTGGGGGGATCCACTGTTTTGGTCCCACAGGGACTTTGCAAATGCGACATAGCGTCCAGAAACCAATCCAGCAAAATCTGTACTCCAAAAGCCAAATGGCGCTCCTTCCCTTCTGTGCCCTACTCTGTGCCTAAACAGCAGTTTATGACCACATATGTGGTATTGTCATACACAGGAGAAGTTGCTTTACAAGTGTTGGGGTGCTCTTTTACATTTATTTGTTGAGAATATGAAACATTTTCAGCTAAAACTACGTCTTATTGAAGATTTTTTTTCATTTCACTGCCCAATTCTAATAAAATCTATGAAACACCTGTGGGGTCAAAATGCTCACTACACCCCTAGATGGATTCCTCAAGGGGTGTAGTTTCGTGAATCGAGTCACTTTTGGGGGGTTTCCACTGTACTGGTACCTTAGGAGCTTTGCAAAAGTGACATGGTGTCAAGAAACCAATCCAGCAAAATCTGTGCTCCAAAAGCCAAATGGCACTCCTTCTCTTCTGATCCTTGCCGTGTGCCCAAACACCAGTTTATAACCACAAATGGGGTATTGTCGTACTCCAGAGAAGTTGCTTTACAAATGTTGGGGTTCTTTTATTCCTTTATTTGTTGAGAAAATGAAAAATGTTGAGCTAAAGCTACGCCTTATTGGAAAAAAAAGGATTTTTTTTATCTTCATTGCCCAATTCTAATAAAATCTATGAAACCCCTGTGGGTTCAAAATGCTCACTACACCCCTAGATGGATTCTTCAAGGGGTGTAATTTCCTAAATGGAGTCACTTTTTTGGTCCCTTAGGGGCTTTGCAAATGCGACGTGGTCTCCGCAAACCATTCCTGCTAAATTTGAGCTCCAAAAGCCAAATGGCGCTCTTTCCCTTCTAAGCTCCGGCGTGTCCAAAAAGCTGTTTATGACCACATGCGGGGTATTGTTTTACTCGCGAGAAATTGCTTTACAAAAGTAGTGGTGCATGGAGCCTAAAATATTTTCTAATAAAAAGGAGGCCCCAAAATCCTCTAGGTGCTCCTTTGCTTCTGAGGCCGGTGCTTCAGTCCATTACTGCACTAGGGCCACATGTGGGGTATTTCTAAAAACTGCAGAATCTGGGCAATAGATATTGAGTTGAGTTTCTCTGGTAAAACTTTGTGTTACAAAAAAAAATAGATGAAAAATGAATTTCTGCAAAAAACAAAAGAAATTTGAACATTTCACATCTAATTTGCCTTAATTCCTGTGAAACATCTAAAGGGTTAAGAAACTTTCTAAATGCTGTTTTGAATACTTTGAGGGGTGAAGTTTTTAAAATGGGGTGACTTATCGAGGGTTTCTAATATATAAGGCCCTAAAATCCACTTCACATCTGAACTGGCCCCTGTAAAAATAGCCTTTTGAAATGTTCTTGAAAATGTGAGAAATTGCCGCTAAAGTTCTAAGCCTTGTGTCGTCATAGAAAAATAAAAGGATGTTCAAAAAACGATGCCAATCTAAAGTAGACATATGGGTGATGTTAATTAGCAACAATTTTGTGTGGTATTACCATCTGTCTTACAAGCTGATACATATAAATTTAGAAAAATGCAAATTTTTTCAATTTTTCGCTACATTTTGGTGTTTTTCACAATTAAATACTTAATGTATCGAGCAAATTTTGCCAGTAACATAAAGTCCAATGTGTCACGAGAAAACAATCTCAGAATCGCTTGGATAGGTAAAAGCATTCCGGAGTTATTACCACAAAGTGAAACATGTCAGATTTGAAAAAATTGGCTGTGTCCTGAAGGCCAAAACAGGCTGTGTCTTGAAGGGGTTAAGGCTCCAATAATTCAGGAAATAAAAAATATGCAGTTGTGCAGGCCACATGTGCAGAAACACATTTTTTCTGTTTCAAGAGGTGAATTATCAAAGTCCTAAAATTAGGGAACCAGGAAGGGCCCCCCTTTTCTGCACAGGCCAGTGTCGCACTGATAAATGGTGTCCTTTCTTATCCCCCTTTTGGTCCACACTCCGCACCTTTGCGGTTTGGGGAATTTTTCTAGGAAGTGTTGTCCTGGTATAATACTGGCACCCTCACTTCCAGCAGATATGTTTTGGGCCCCGCACAGCGCAAGGGGGGATTCACATGAACGTGATTTGCGTCCGTGAAGCCCGCATGGTTTTCACGCGGGTCGCACGGACCTATGCAAGTCTATGGGGCAGTGCAGACTGTCCGTGAGTTTTGCGCAGCGTTAGTCCGCTGCGTAAAACTCGCGACATGTTCTTTATTTCTGTGTTTTTCGCGCATCACGCACCCATTGAAGTCAATGGGTGCGTGAAAATCACGCACCCATTGAAGTCAATGGGTGCGTGAAAATCACGCACCCATTGAAGTCAATGGGTGCGTGAAAATCACGCACGCCTCACGGAAGCACTTCCCTGGGACAAGCGTCATTCGCGCAACAGCAGTAAAAGAATGAATGTAAACAGAAAAGCACCACGTGCTTTTCTGTTTACAAACATCCAAACAAAGTGTCATATTGATGGCGGCTGCGCGAAAAGCACGCAGCCGCGCATCCATATGAACAGGGCACACGGAGCTGTCAAGTGCCTTTTGCGCGCGCAAAACGCAGTGTATTTTGTGCGCGCAAAAACGTCACGTTCGTCTGAATCAGCCCTAACACACATCTATAGATTATTTTATTGTTTTTTTTAACCCAATTATTATACCAACTGACTATGCCCCTGATTTACACTGCCCAGCTTACATATGTCCCCACATTATAAACGGAAACACCAGCAATACTCAAACAAAACTACTACCAAGCAAATCCACGCTCCAAAAGCCAAATGGTGCTCCATCCCCTCTGAACCCTAGAGTGCCCAAACAGCTGTTTACTTCCACATATATGGCATCGCCAAACCCGGGAGAACCCTTTTAACAATTTTTGGGGTGTGTCTCCAGTGGCACAAGCTGGGCACAACATATTTGCCACTGAAATAGCATATCCAGGGAGAAATTTATATTTTTACTTTGCACCATCACCAGCCCAATTATTTATGGAAAAGACCTGTGGGGTGAAAATGCTCACTACACCCCTTAATAAATGCCTTGAGGGGTGCAGTTTCCAAAATAGGGTCACTTCTCTGGGGTTTCCGTTATTATTTCACATTAGGGCCCCTGCAATTGTGAACCAATACTTTGTAAATCGCCAAATTAGGCCTCCACTTCGCATGGTACTCTTTCACTCCTGAGCCTGGTTGAATGCCCAGGCAAAATATTAGGGTCGCATGTAGGGTGTTTCTAAAACCGGGAAACACAGCATAATAATTAGAGCGCCGTCTTGTTATGGTGGCACAAGCTGGGCACCACAAATTGGCATATCTGTGGAAAACAATCCTATTTTCACTCTGCAACATCGAGTGCAGACTAATTTCTTCCAATCACCTGTGGGGTTAATATGCTCACTACACCCCTTGAGGGGTGTAGTTTTCAAAATGTGGTCACTTCTTGGGGGTTTCCACTGTTTTGGCCCCACAGGGGCTTTGCAAATTCGACATAGCGACCAGAAACCAATCCAGCATAATCTACACACCAAAATCCAAATGGCGCTCCTTCCCTTCTGAGCCCTGCTGTGTGCCCAAACAGCCGTTTATGACCACATATGGGGTATTGCTGTACTCCAGAGAAATTGCTTTACAAATGTTGGGGTTCATTTTTTCCTTCATTTGTTGAGAAAATGAAAAATTTTGAGCTAAAGCTACGTCTTATTGAAGAAAAGGGATTGTTTTTATTTTTACTGCCCAATTCTAATAAATTCTATGAAACACCTGTGGGGTAAAAATGCTCACTACACTCCTAGATGTATTCCTCAAGGGGTGTAGTTTACTAAATCAAGTCACTTTTTGGGCGTTTTCATGGTTTAGTCTCCTCAGGGGCTTTGCAAATGTGACATAGCCTCTGAAAACCATTCTTGCTCAATTTGAGCACCAAAAGGCAAATAGCGCTCTTTCCCTTCTAAACCCTGCCGTGTGTCCAAACAGACGTTTATGACCACGTGTGGGGTATTGTTTTACTCGGGAGAAATTGCTTTACAAATGTTGTGGTGCTTTTTCCCCTTTAGTCCTTGTGAAAATGAAAAAAAAAATAGCTCATCCAACGTTTTATTTGAAAAAAAATGTACGGCCTACTTCCAATAATTTCTGCAATAAAACTGTAGGGTCAAAATGCTCACTAGACCCCTAGATAATTTCCTTGAGGTGTGTAGTTTCCCAAATGAGGTCACTTTTGAGGGATTTCCACTGTTTTGGCACCACAAGAGCCTTTCAGACCCGACATGGTGCCTAAAATATATTCTAATAAAAAGGCGGCCCCAAAATTCTCTAGGTGCTCCTTTGCTTCGGAGGCCGGTGCTTCAGTAAATAACACTAGGGCCACATGTGGGATATTTCCTAAATCTGCAGAACCTGGGAAATATATATGGAGTTGCATTTCTCTGGTAAAACTTTGTGGTACAAAAAAAAAAAAAAAAAAAAAAAAAAGGGATTCAAAATTTATTTCTGCAAAAAAAATAAAAATGTAATTTGTCAATTTCACCTCTACGTTGCTTTAATTCCTGTGAAACGTCTAAAGGGTTAAGAAACTTTCTAAATGCTGTTTTGAATACTTTGAGGGGTTAAGTTTTCAAAATGGGGTGACTTATTGGGGGTTTCTAATATATAAGGCCCTTAAAGCCACTTCACAACTGAACTGGCCCCTGTAAAAATAGTCTTTTGAAATTTTCTTGAAAATGTTAGAAATTGCTGCTAAAGTTCTAAGCCTTGTAACGTCCTAGAAAAATAAAAGGAAATTAAAAAAACCATGCCAATCTAAAGTAGACATATGGGGGATGTTAATTAGCAACAATTTTGTGTGGCATAACAGCCTGTCTTACAAACAAATTTAGAAAAATGCAAATTTTTCGCTACATTTTGCCGTTTTTCACTCACAATTAAATACTGAATGTATCGAGCAAATTTTGCCAGTAACAAAGTCCAATGTGTCACGAGAAAATCAAAGTGAAACAAGTCAGATTTGAAAAATGAGGCTCAGTCAGGAAGGTCAAAAGTGGCCAAAGAGGGAAGGGGGTTAAAACTATACGGTACGCTAGTATTGAGTTTTAATGTAGCTTTCGCATTATTCAACAAGGCAAATGGCCAATAAAGAATGCGCAGTGCAGCGGCAACTATTCAGCACCAGTTCCTGGTAGGGATGCACGATGCATCGAAACTTCGATGCGGTTTCGATACTTTGCATCCCCAAACGGTTCGATACCGTTGTTTCATGTATTTCGATACTTGCTGTGCGGCAGCACAGCTCAGTATTTTAACACATGAATGTATGAGAGCCGGGCTGCGGCTGTGTAATACGGTCATTGCCGCGCTCCTGAGTTCTGATAGCAAGTGGGGTCAGTATGATGCGATGCGGCCAGCGCTGCACTAATGAGCGGCGGCACTGAAGACAGAACATGGCGGCCGCACTGCAAAACACCCCCATGTTCTGTGTTCAGTGCCTGAACCGCCGCTCATTAGTGCATTGCCGGCCGCATCTCCTCATGCTGACTGCACGCGCACTTCCTGTCAGGAGCGGGGCAAAGACTGTACACAGCCGCCGCCCCGCTCTAGAACGACGGAGGTCAGAGAAAGCTCTCATCTCCAACGCGATTCCCCTGATTGCTGCGATCACAGCGGACTGCAGCATTCAGGGGAAAAGGAGAAGGGGGTATGCCCCTTGGATCGCGTCACAGGGCGATTGAGGGACATACCATATATGGGCAGACAGCCCAGGGTCCATTGAAGGACCCCAGGGCTGTCCTACCATATTTCCTGTTAGGGCATACTTAGAGAGGCTCTGTCACCAGATTTTGCAACCCCTATCTGCTATTGCAGCAGATAGGCGCTGCAATGTAGATTACAGTAACGTTTTTATTTTTTTTAAACGAGCATTTTTGGCCAAGTTATGACCATTTTTGTAGTTATGCAAATGAGGCTTGCAAAAGTCCAAGTGGGTGTGTTTAAAGTAAAAGTCCAAGTGGGCGTGTATTATGTGCGTACATCGGGGCGTTTTTACTACTTTTACTAGCTGGGCGTTCTGACGAGAAGTATCATCCACTTCTCTTCAGAACGCCCAGCTTCTGACAGTGCAGACACAGCCGTGTTCTCGAGAGATCACGCTGTGTCGTCACTCACAGGTCCTGCATCGTGTCAGACGAGCGAGGACACATCGGCACCAGAGGCTACAGTTGATTCTGCAGCAGCATCGGCATTTGCAGGTAAGTCGATGTAGCTACTTACCTGCAAACGCTGATGTGCCTCACATTAATAGTAATTAACCCCATCATGTACCTTACACATTAACCCATTATGACCGAGAAACATAAAGGGGTTAATTACTATTAATGTGAGGCACGTGGAGGTTAAATTCATCATCACCACGCACCTCACATCAGAAAATGGAAGAACTTTTTTTTTTATTACTGTTGGCAAAGTATCGTATTAATATCGAAATCGCAATACTAAACAAAGTATCGGTATCGAAGTCCAAATTCTGGTATCGTGACAAACCTAGTTCCTGGTGTTGCTCACCAACACTTTTCTTTGCGGAAAAGTGGCAGGCATGTTTTAAAAAAAATAAATAAATTAATAAAACAAATTTAATAATACACACACACACACACTTATTTACAGCAACGTTTCGCCTTCTCAATGAAGGTATTTTCAGCCTTTTTTTTTTATATTTTTTTTCTAAACTGACTCTAACCCCTTCAGGACTGAGCCTGCTTTGGCCTTGAGGACGAAGCAGATTTTTTTCAAATCTGACGTGTTACCTTATGTAGTAATAATTTGGGAATGCTTTTATCTATCCAAGTGATTCGGAGATTGTTTTCTCGTGACATTTTGTACTTCATGTTAATAAAAAAACAAGTGGTCGATAAATTCAATATTTGTGTGTGAAAATTTTTTGATCGCTTCTTATTGTATATTTTTGGAGGGGTGGTGACCAAAAAAAAAGTGATACTGGCATTGTTTTTTACTTCTTTTTTTTGCTGTGTTCACCGTGCGGGAAAAATAACAGTTTCATAGTTTCGGTCGTTACGAACGCGGTGATACCAAATATGTACTTTTTTTTTTTTTTTAACGTGTTCATTTTTTTCCTATAATAAAATAATTATTATAGGGGAAAAAAAACATTTTTTGTTTATGTAACTTATAACTTTTATTTTTAAACTTTTATAAAACATTTTTATTAACTTATTTATACTTTTATTTTACTTACCACTAGGGGACTACGAGACTTGCAGCTCCGATCGCTTCTGGAATACATTACACTACCTACGTAGTGTAATGTATTCCAACAGTCGTTGTGACGTGACAGTCCGTCTGACAGGAAGCCTACAAGGACCAGCCTCCAGGTGGTCCTCATAGGCTTCTGTACATGGCAGTCTGGAAGCCATTGTCTGGCATCCGGTTGCCTTGGGTACCATCGCCAGCCCCCGTGAGATCACGTGAGGGCTGCTGATCTGCGCTAAACTCCTTAAATGCGGCGATCGCAATCGACCGCCACATCGAAGGGGTTAACTGGCGAAATCAGCGGCAATGGGCCGCTGATCGGCAATAGGGAATGCAGAGCAGACACCCTGCACAGTTAACCGCCGCTGCGGTGTAGCGCTGCGTAGCGGTTAACTGTGAAAGTCCAGACGTAACTGCACGTCAAGGTGCACAAAGTCACTGCTCATCTTGACGTGCAGCTACGTCAAGGTGCAGGTAGTGGTTAAAGTGCCTCAAGAAGCAGCCATGTGATGAGAAGATTTCTGTAGATATGAGGTGTGGAATAGCAGTGAAGCTGGACAGGTGAAAGCTCCCGTTTAGTAATTTGCAGCTTAATCAGTCTTCTCTGTGCAAACAAACAAAGCATTTCAGTATTCTCATTATGCAAATATAGTCAAAATCTCTGTGCCAACACTGAGCTTTTGCATACAATGTCAAAAATGCTAGTTGACCATTCAGAACCAAACATAGGCCTAGTAGGAAATGTCAACAGTAATTTGTCCACTGCTCAATTAAGTTTAGATGTGCTTTTTCTTTTACTTCTAAGAGTATGTTCACACGGCCTATTTTCGGCCGTTTTTCGGGCCGTAAACGCCCGAAAAATCGGAAGCAGAAGGCGTTCTGCTCCCACGGAGCGTTTTTTTTACACGGCGTCACCTGTATATTTGAGGAAAATGCTCCTTCCACCTCTCAGCGACTGACATCTGCCTTGTATCTGCATGCATGCATAAACAGCAGCCATTAATTGGGGGCGGGAGGAGCTAGGGAGACTGCTCCCCTCATTAATACACCAGACTTGTAACTCAGAGGTCCATTAGCCCAACAGTATAATATTTTGTTTTGTGCTGTTTGGGCTAGTAATGCAGAGGACCTTAGGCTGGGTTCACACGACCTATTTTCAGGCGTAAACTAGGCGTATTATGCCTCAATTTATGCCTGAAAATACGGCTCCAATACGTCGGCAAACATCTGCCCATTCATTTGAATGGGTTTGCCGACGTACTGTGTCGACGACCTGTCATTTTACGCGTCACTGTCAAAAGACGACGCGTAAAATGACTGCCTCGTCAAAGAAGTGCAGGACACTTCCTACGGACGTAATTTGAGCCGTTTTTCATTGAATCCAATGAAGAACAGCTCCAAATTACGGCCGTCAATGACGCCTCGCAAAATGCGAGGAGGAGCAATTACGTCTGAAATGATGGAGCTGTTTTCTCCTGAAAAGAGTCTGTAATTTCAGCCGTAATGGTCGTTATCGTGTGCACATACCCTTACATTGAGATGCATGCAACTTAGTGCACTCTTGTATACTGCAGCAGTCACATGATAATTAAAATTGGAAAGTCTTACTAAAAATAAGTGTGTGTAGCTTCACTTATTAAAAAGCATTCAGAAATGTCATCAAGCAATATTATTAACCCCTTCCCTCTTTGGCCACTTTTGACCTTCCTGACAAGCCTCATTTTTCAAATCTGACATGTTTCACTTTATGTGGTAATAACGTCGGAATTCTTTTACCTACCTAAGCGATTCTGAGATTGTTTTCTCGTGACACATTGGACTTTGTTACTGCCAAAATATGCTCGATACATTCCGCATTTAACCCCTTAATGACCGCCGATAAGCCTTTTCACGGCGGTCATTAGTGGGCTTTATTCTGAAGCAATAGCCTTTTCACGCCGCTGCATTAGGGTATGTGCACACACACTAATTACGTCCGTAATTGACGGAAGTATTTCGGCCGCAAGTACCGGACCGAACACACTGCAGGGAGCCGGGCTCCTAGCATCATAGTTATGTACGATGCTAGGAGTCCCTGCCTCTCTGCAGGACAACTGTCCCGTACTGTAATAATGTTTTCAGTACAGGACAGTAGTTCCACGGAGAGGCAGGGACTCCTAGCATCGTACATAACTATGATGCTAGGAGCCCGGCTCCCTGCAGTGTGTTCGGTCCGGGACTTGCGGCCGAAATACATCCGTCATTTACGGACGTAATTAGTGTGTGTGCACATACCCTTAGAATAAAGTAAACAGCAGGGAGCTGATAAATGTCCCTGCTCCCAGATGTAGTTGAGGGCTGGGGGCGTCCCTACTCGAACGTGTGAGATCGATATTAGTATCGATCTCGCCTGTTTAACCCCTCAGATGCGGTGCTCAATAGCGTGCACCGCATCGGAGTGGTTTTGGAGAGAGGGAGTTCCCGCTCATCCCACTGACACCCGGCGATAAGATCGCCGAGTGTCTGTGTCTCCGATGGCAGCCGGGGGCCTAATTAAGGCCCCCAGGTCTGCCTGTAATGAATGCCTGCTAGATCATGCCGGAGGCATGACCTAACAGATGCCGGTCTGTTTTACACGGACAGGCAGTAATACACTGCAATACAAAAGTATTGCAGTGTATTATAAATGCGATTGGATAATCGCATAGTGAAGTCCCCTAGTGGGACTAGTAAAAAAGTTTAAAAAAACAAGTTGAATAAAGTCAATTTAAAAAAATGTGAAAAATATATAAAATGAAAATCCCACTTTTTCCCCCTTACAAAATTCTTTACTATTAAAAAAAAAACACAATAAAAGCAAAAAAGTTACACAAATTTGGTATCGCCGCGACCGTAACGACCCCGGCTATAAAGCGGTTACATTATTTAACCAGCACGGTGAACGCCGTAAAAATAAAATAAAAAAATAAAAAGAGTGGAAAAATTGCTGTTTTCGGTTAGTCCTGACTTCAAAAAAGTGATAAAGTGATCAAAAAGTCGCATCTACTCCAAAATGGTACCAATAAAAACTACAAGTCGTCCCGCAAAAAAAAGCCCTCATACAACTGCATCGGCGGAACAATAAAAAGGTTATGGCTCTTCAAATAGAGACACAAAAACAAATAATTTTGAAAAAAAAGCGTTTTTACTGTGTAAAAGTAGTAAAACATACAAAAACGATACAAATTTGGTATTGTTGCAATCGTAACAACCCGCTGAATAAAGTTATTGTGTTATTTATATGACACGGTAAACAACGTAGATTTAGGACGCAAAAAAATTGGCGAAATTTCAGGTTTTCTTCTATCCCCCCCAAAAAAAGTTAATAAAAGTTAATGAATAAATTATATGTACCCCAAAATGGTGCTATTAAAAAATACAACTTGTCCCGCAAAAAACAAGACCTTATACAGTTATGTCGACGCAAAAATAAAAAAAAGTTATAGCTCTTCGAATGTGACAATGGAAAAACTTTAAAAAATGCCACGGTCACTAGGGCACAGAATGCAAACAGGGGGAAGGGGTTAATTGTGGAAAAACACCAAAATTTTGCGAAAAATTGCAAAAATTAGCATTTTTCTAGATTTTAATGTATCTGCTTGTAAGACAAATAGTAAGGGTAAGGCCACACGGTGCAGTCACGGTGCGTGCAAGTCATTTTTCAATAGAAGTCAATGGTGACATTTTGTTATGGACAGACTGCTACTATTATATTACAATGTATTTTTTGTGCAGTTAACTGCATCTTCATAATGTCCAACCACATGCAGTTACTGACCGCGCTGCCAAAGTTGTTGCTGAACTGCATGCGTTTTTGCCAACAGTTCTGCAATGAACTATATACAGGAAGCAGCTAACAAACTTCAACACGGGTGAAAACTATGTCCAACAATTATTTCCTTTAAAAACGCAACAGAACTGCAGCATTAGGCCGGATTCACACGAGCGTGTTCAGTCCGTGATATACTGTCCGCAGGTCAGCCGTATTTCCCGGACTCGGCACACTGCAAGGAGCTGAACTCCTAGCATCATCGTTATCTATGATGCTAGGAGTCCCTGCCTCTCCGTGGAACTACTGTCCCGTACTTAAAACATGTTTTCAGTACGGGACAGTTTTCCCGCAGCGAGGCATCGACTCCTAGCGTCATAGATAACGATGATGCTAGGAGTTCAGCGGAGTCCGGGAAATACGGCTGACCTGCGGACAGTATATCACGGACTGAACACGCTCGTGTGAATCTGGCATTTTACACCTCAAATTACGGCTGAAAAAATGCCCCTAATACGCCTCCAAACATCTGCCCATCGCTTTCAATGGGTTTTACGGTGTTCTGTTTCGACGAGCCTTAATTTTACGCATCGCTGTCAAAATACGGCGCGTAAAAAGACGCCTGCGAAAAAGAAGTGCAGGGCACTTCTTGGGACGTTTTTGGAGGCGTTTTTCATTGACTTCATTGAAAAACAGCTCCAATAAACGGCCGTAAAATACGCCACGAAAAACGCGAGTTACTACAAAAACGTCTGAAAAGAAGGAGCCGTTTTCACCTGTAAACAGCTACGTATTTTCAAACGTTTTTGGTCACTGCGTGTGAACATACCCTTAGGCCTGATTTACACGAGATTGTGCATTTTGCGCACGCAAAAAACGCGGCATTTTGCGTGCGCAAAAGGCACTTAACAGCTGCGTGTGTCATCAGTGTATCATGCGTGGCTGCGAGATTTTCTCGCAGCCGCCATCATTTTGACACTCCGTTGGGATGTTTGTAAACGGAAAAGCACGTGGTGCTGTTCTGTTTACATTCAGAGTTTGACAGCTGTTGCGCGAACCACGCAGTTCGCACGGAAGTGCTTCCGTGCGACCTGCGTGGTTTTCACGCACCCATTGACTTCAATGGGTGCGTGATGCGCGAACAGCGCACACAGGACATGTCGTGAGTTTTACGCAACGCACTCGCGCTGCGCAAAACTCACGCACTGTCTGCACTGCCCCATAGCCTAATATAGGTGCGTACGACACGCGTGAAAAGCACGCGCGGATATTACGCTCGTGTAAATGATGCCTAACAGAGACCAAAAACGCATGCAGTTGACCGCATGCGGTTTTCAAACACAACAAAACCGTGTCAACAACGCACCGTGTGGCCTTACCCGAATACCACACAAAATTGTTGCCAATTAACATCCCCTATATGTCTACTTTATATTTGAATCGTTTTTTGAACATTTTTATTTTTCTAGGACGTTACAAGGCTTAGAACTTTAGCAGCAATTTCTGAAATGTAACAAAAAAAAAATTTAAAAGGCTATTTTTACAGGACCAGTTCAGTTGTGAAGTGGCTTTAAGGGCCTTATATATTAGAAACCCCTAGTAAGTCACCCCATTTTAAAAACTTCACCCCTCAAAGTATTCAAAACAGAATTTAGAAAGTTTTTTAACCCTTTAGACGTTTCACAGAAATTAAAGCAAAGTAGTGGTGAAATATACAAATGAAATTTTGTTTTTGCAAAAATTCATTTTTAAAGAGGCTCTGTCACCAGATTTTGCAACCCCTATCTGCTATTGCAGCAGATAGGCGCTGCAATGTAGATTACAGTAACGTTTTTATTTTTAAAAAACGAGCATTTTTGGCCAAGTTATGACCATTTTCGTATTCATGCAAATGAGGCTTGCAAAAGTACAACTGGGCGTGTTGAAAAGTAAAAGTACAACTGGGCGTGTATTATGTGCGTACATCGGGGCGTGTTTACTACTTTTACTAGCTGGGCTTTCTGATGAGAAGTATCATCCACTTCTCTCCAGCTTCTGCCAGATCACGCTGTGACGTCACTCACAGGTCCTGCATCGTGTCGGCACCAGAGGCTACAGTTGATTCTGCAGCAGCATCAGCATTTGCAGGTAAGGAGCTACATCGACTTACCTGCAAACGCCGATGCTGCTGCAGAATCATCTGTAGCCTCTGGTGTCGATGTGTCTTCGCTCGTCTGACACGATGCAGGACCTGTGAGTGACGACACAGCGTGATCTCTCGAGAACACGGCTGTGTCTGCACTGCCAGAAGCTGGGCGTTGTGAAGAGAAGTGGATGACACTTCTATACACAACGCCCAGCTAGTAAAAGTAGTAAACACGCCCCGATGTACGCACATAATACACGCCCAGTTGTACTTTTACTTTTCAACACGCCCAGTTGTACTTTTGCAAGCCTCATTTGCATAAATACGAAAATGGTCATAACTTGGCCAAAAATGCTCGTTTTTTAAAAATAAAAACGTTACTGTAATCTACATTGCAGCGCCGATCTGCTGCAATAGCAGATAGGGGTTGCAAAATCTGGTGACAGAGCCTCTTTAATCCATTTTTTTTTTGCAACGCAGAAAGTTACCAGAGAAATGCAACTCAATATTTATTGCCCAGGTACTGCAGTTTTAGGCAATATCCCACATGTGGCCCTAGTGTGGTAATGGACTGAAGCACCGGCTTGAGAAGCAAAGGAGCACCTAGAGGATTTTGAGGCCTTCTTTTTATTAGAATATATTTTGGGCACCATGTCAGGATTGAAAAGCTCTTGCGGTGCCAAAACCGTGGAAATTCCCCAAAAGTGACCCTATTTGGGAAACTACACCCCTCAAGGAAATTATCTAGAGGTATATTGAGCATTTTGACACTACAGGTTTATTGCAGAAATTATTGGAATAAGGCGTGAAAATTAAAGTCGACATTTTTTTCAAAGTAGGTTTAGCTAGTTTCTCATTTCCACGAGGACTAAGGGGGAAAAAGCACTGCAACACTTGTAAAGCAATTTCTCCCGAGTGAAAAAAAACTAGCCAACATGTGGTCATAAACGGCTGTGGACACACAGCAGTGCTCAGGAGGGAATGGAGCACCATTCGGCTTTTGGAGCTCAAATTTAGCAGGAATGGTTTTGGAGGCCATATCACATTTGCAAAGCCCCCGAGGGACCAAAAGAGTGAAAACGCACATAAAGGAATTGCCATTTAGGAAACTACACCCCTTGAGGAATTCATCTACGGGTGTAGTGAGCATTTTGACGCCACAGCGGTTTCATAGAATTTATTAGAATTGGGCAGCGAAAATAAAAACAATGCCTTTTCTTCAATAAGACGTAGCTTAAGTTTAAAATCTTTCATTTTCTCAACAAATGAAGAAAAAAAAGAACCCAACATTTATAAAGCAATTTCTCCAGAGTACGGCAATACCCCATATGTGGCCATAAACTGCAGTTTGGGCACACAGTAGGGCTCAGAGGGGAAGGAGCGCCATTTGGCTTTTGGAGTTTACATTTTGATGGATTGGTTTCTGGGCGCTATGTAGCATTTGCAAAGCCCCTGTGGGACCAAAACCGTGGAAACCCCCCAGAAGTGACCCCATTTTGTAAACGACACCCCTCAAGGTATTCAGGTGGTATAATAATGGGGTAAAATAAAAAAAATATAATCCATAGATATTTTGCTGTGAAGCAATCCTTTATGCACAGGCCAGTGTTGAACTGATAAATGGTGTCATTTCTTATCCCCCTTTTGGTCCACACTCCGCACCTTTGCAGTTTGGGAATTTTGCTGAGAAAAAGTGTTGTCCTGGTATAATACGGGCATCCTCTCTTCCAGCAGATGTATGGGCCCTATCGATCCGGGTTCCCTAATTTTAGGGCCTTGATAATTCGCCTCTTGAAACAGAAGAAATGTTCCCCTCGGGCCTGCACAGTTTCATATTTTTCCTTTCCTGGCTTATTGGAGCTTTAGGCTATTGTTCACACAGAGTTTTTTGCAGGCGGAATTTCTGCCTCAAAATTCAGTTTGGAAGTTTGAGGCAGATTTTCCTCTCCTTGCACGCCGATTTTGGCAGCGTTTTTCGCCCGAGGCCATTGAGCACCGCGGGCATAAAACGCCGCGAAATACGCTTTCTCTGCCTCCCATTGATGTCAATGGGAGGTCTGAGGCGTAAGCGCCCGAAGATAGGTCATGTCCCTTCTTTCTCCCGCGAGACGGTTTTACCGCTCGCGGGAATAAGACGCCTCCACCTCCCCTTGAAATCAAAGGGAGGCATTTTCGGGCCGTTTTTGACGAGTTTGGCGGCACGGTTTCCGCCTCCAGCCAGGATGCGATGTCTATTCACACTCCTGACACTTAGGTAAAGTATCTGTGGGACTTACTCACAGCACAGCGTGATCTCGCAAGATCACGCTCTGCTGTCATTCACGTTCAGCTGTACTCACAGCAAGCGTGATCTCACGAGATCAAGCTGTGCTGTGATTAAGTCCCACAGAAACTTTACCAAAGTGTCGGTAGAGTGAATAGACATCGCATCCTGGCTGGAGGCGATGTCTATTCCACATTGAGGTAAAGTTAATGTGGAAGTGACAGCACAGCGTGATTTCGCGAGATCACGCTGTGCTGTGAATATAGTTAACATGAATGAAGAGAAGTGTATGACGCTGATTGGTCAGCATCATACACTTCTCTTTACAACACCTACTTGGTAAAAAGTTTAAAAAAATGCGGAGTAGTCTATTAAGAAACTAATTAGCATAAATCTAAAATTGTTCATAACTTGCTCAAAAATGATCGTTTTTCGATTATATAGCCCTGGCCCGTGAAGTGGCCAAGCAGATAGCGCCCGACCTGCAAAAGGCACTGGAAAAACCGGTGCAAGATTCCCTGAACCGCATGCATGCAGAGCTGGCACAAGTCACTTCCAGGACTGATGAATTAGAACAGCGTATGACGCTGCTGGAGGATGAAAATGAGCGCCTGCAATCTAAACGTAAAGTGGTGCTGTCTGCTACTACGCAGTTGGGGGACAAGGTGGAGGATCTGGAAAACCGCTCCAGGAGGAGCAACCTACGACTGGTGGGTCTGAAAGAAGCGGTGATCCCTTCTGATTTACAGCGACTATGTGAGAGGACATTGCCAGCAGCTTTAGGTCTTCCACGTCCCTGCCGGGTGGAGAGGGCACACAGGGTGGGGCCGGACCCCAGAAATCTCCCAGCAGCAGATGACAACAGTTCGCTTCGTCCCAGACAAGTAATCTTTAAGCTGTTGGATTACAATGATAAGGTGGCACTTATGAAGGCATTCCGCAGCAGATCGCGTCCTTTGGAAATAATGGGCATGAAAGTGCTACTTTTCGAGGACTATTCTACGGAGGTCGCAAAACGCAGGCGTTCTTTCAGCAAGATCTGTACCGCGCTGTTCCAAGCGAAAGTACGTTTTAACCTGCAGTACCCAGCCATCTTACGGGTGTTTCAAGACCACGGGCGGACCAAGATTTTCACCACACGGAAGGTAGCGGAGGACGCACTCACAGAGCTTTGCAGACACAGACCCCAGCACGAGGAGCATCGCAGTCCAACACACAGTCCACATCGCAAGTCAAGAGAAGGCAAACGGAATCGACTAGATATGGAGCGAACCTGGGCAGAAGCTTTAATGCCCACACCAGGAAGATCCCGGGGAGGTCGATCCGGAAATGGAGGGGACTCTCCGAAGCCGCCGAGGCGACCGCGGGACCGCACCCGATCTACGTCTCCTGATTGACGGGTGAAGTTTTCTCAGCACCATTTTATCTGATGTGATGATGGTCATGTGGACGCTGTAGATCAATCGCAGGTTCCGATCGTATGCAGATAAGTTTGCAGATAATTTTAAAGTTCTGAGGGCGGCATTTGGCGGTCTTATAAGGCACCTTGTACCGGTCAGCAGCTGACCTAATGTTATAACGTTATAATGTTTAAATATATGCATTTTGGTATTTTCCCGCATTTCCACTGCAGGGGATTAGAGAGTGAGCTAGGGCATGCTCTGAGATCTCTCCTTGTGGGCGTGCTTGACCGGGAATGATACAATGCCTCCCCTACGCAAGGGATTAGTTCTATCTGCCACAGATCGCATACTTGGGGAAGGTTCGGTAGGGGATTTTGGAAAAGGAGGCAGGGAAGCCTAGCAGTGGAGCAGGATTCATTTTGACGTGTTATATTATAGTCCAAACGGACTCTAAGATGTTAGACCGATGGTATAAGATTGTATAAATGTGTGTACCGGCGGCAAAGGGTTAATGAGGTGGTAAGGGCAGGTGCAGCTTACTCATTGAAGGTGATATATATGCAGGTCTGGGGGGGGGAGGGGGAGGAAGGGACGTGTTTTGGCACAAAAGAAAAAAGTGAAGTCTCTTACGCCAATGGGTATTAAGGGGCTGGTGACCCTTGCCGCAGGTGATTTTTCGTTTTTTTTAGGTAATGGCCTGATGGCCTTGATATGGAGTTTAGTTTTGGTTTCTAAGCCGGGTTTTGGCTATGTTCTTAATGTTTACGCATGGCTTATGGGAAAAGATGGATCTGACTCCCCGAACCGATCACGACTTTTAGGCATTTTAGCTCATCTTATGCACTGCCCAATAACATGAAAATAATCTCATGGAACGTTAAGGGGCTTAGGTCCCCACAGAAACGGACCAAACTTTTGCGACACATGAAACGATTACACCCAGATGTAGCCCTATTACAGGAAACTCACCTTACCGAGCCAGAATTTAAGTATTTGCAAAAATTCTGGGTGGGTCAGGTTTTTGGCTCGCCGGCAAGGGATGGTAAGGCGGGAGTTATAATTTTGGTACACAAAAATTTTACTTTTACGCTGGTGTCCCAGGAGCGTGATGATGAGGGCCGTTGGATCCATCTAGTGGTGGAACATGCAGGGGAAACTATCAGTATTCATAATGTGTATGGCCCAAATGCGGTCAACACAGGTTTTTTTTGGTCACTTGGAAGCCCAACTCCAGCAGGATCGTACTAGGCTTTTAATTCTAGGGGGAGACTTTAACACTGTAAGGTCCTCCAGGGAAGATAGGAGCGCAGGGACTAGTTCGCAGAGAAATAGGGATAAGATCTTGCCAGACTTTTTAAAGACACACTGCCCTAACAGATGCTTGGAGAAGTCTACACCCTGATGCGCGGGAATACACACATTTTTCTCATGTCCATCAGTCATGGTCGCGTATTGATTACTTGCTAGTTAATGACGCCTTATCTCGACGGTTACGTGAAGCGGCGATAGAGGATCTCGTTATTTCGGACCATGCCCCGGTTACCATTACTTTGGCCGACACAGTAGCTAGGGGAACGGATTTTATTTGGAGGTTCCCCTCCTTTCTGGCAAAGGATGAGGGCTTTCTACAGAAGCTAAAGGGGTGGTGGACGGAATTTGATGGGGATAATGCATCACACCGTTCGGACCCGTCACTGTATTGGCGTACAGCCAAAGTGGTAATACGAGGGAAAATTATGCAATTTATGTCTAATCTTAAACGCAAGACTACCGAAGGGTACAAGGCAGCGAGCGACCAATTACGGTGTGCATACACAGCATTTCTACACTCTCCATCAACGTCTTTGGGGGAGAAATGGAGGGAAGCTAAGCGGCAATTTGATCAGTGGTTAGACAAAAGAGAAAGTATTTATCGGTCCCAATTTGATGCCGATCTAATGCGTTTCGGCAATAAAGCGGGCAAATTATTAGCGCGACTAGCGAAGGGGAGGTTTGCACCGTCTCACATTTCAACACTTAACGACTTCAACGGAAATCCTACATCAGACCCAAAAAAAATTAACACTTTATTAAGTAAATACGATCAAGCCCTTTACTCAGACACGCCCATAGACCCCCAAAAAGGTAGGGAATATTTTGAGAAGGTAAAGCTGCCAGGGCTCACTCAGGAGCAGAACGACCACTTGAGTGCAGAGATTACCTTAGAGGAAATCCAGAGCACCATTAAGACCTTGTCCAACGGAAAGGCCCCGGGTCCAGATGGATTTACAGGAGTTTTTTAAATCTCTGAGAGAAGAAATTAGCCCTATCTTGGTGGCATACTATAATATTTTACTAAGGACCGGTACTCTCCCAGCAGAGGCCAAAATAGCGCATATAAAAAGGTATTACCCAAGAAGGGGAAGGATCCTCTTGACCCGGGGTCGTACCGTCCTATATCACTGATAGACCAAGACCAGAAATTACTCACAAAAGTTTTGGCCAATCGTCTGGCTACGTATCTACCCACACTGGTGGGAAAATCCCAAGTAAGATTTGTAAAGGGCAGGGCAGCAGTGACGAATTTACGTAAGGTGTTGACGGTGCTAGAAACAGTCAGGCACGATCCCCAGCCAGCACTCTTAGCACTAGACGCAGAGAAAGCTTTTGATAACATACAGTGGGGAATGGCTGGGGATGGTGCTGGACAAAATGAATGTTCAGGGAGCCTTCCGGGTTTTCCTGAAGGGTGTTTACAATAATCCCCAGGCCCGCGTTCATTCCTCAGGATTTCTGTCGGATCCCTTTCAATTGCATAAAGGAACTCGGCAGGGATGTCCCCTGTTGCCACTGTTATTCAATCTAGCACTGGAACCTATGACTAAATTCCTGGAGGAATCCGATATGTTCAGAGGTATTCAGGTGGGGTCACTGGCAGTTAAATTAGCCCTGTTTGCTGATGACGTTATACTTTTTATGTCAAATCCTCAAGAGCATTTAATGCCGGTTTTTCACTTTTTACAAGAATTTGGGCAATGCTCGGGGTATAAAGTCAACCTAGCTAAAAGCGAACTGCTGGAGTTGGGCAAACCATTGCCTAAGACCTTTTGGCAATCCTTGGGATGTGGGATAGCCCCGGTTGAACACTGCATTACTTATCTGGGCATTATGATAGGGAAGGTGCCAGACACCCTGTATGGCCTAAATTATCCCCAGTTATTTAAAAAAATACAAGCGGAACTCACCCGATGGTGTCAATTGCCGTTATCCCTCCTGGGGAGGTGCCACCTGATTAAGATGGTTAGATTCCCCAGATTGCTATACCCCTTTCAAACACTCCCTCTCCTATTGAAACATGTGGATGTCTCTAAACTGACTTCCTCATTCACAAAATTTATATGGGCAGGAAAAAGGCCTCGCATTGCACTTACCAAGCTCATGATGGGCAAACAAGAAGGGGGTTTGAACTTCCCGAATATCAGGGGTTATAACGTGGCATGTCTCTTTCGTCATGTAGTAGATTGGCTTCACGTAACGAGCCATTATTCCAACATAGATCTGGAGGGGGAGTATGCGTCACCCTGGAACCTGAAAGCTTTGCTACATTGTAGAGTTGCTTCTCTTCCATGCCGTCTCAAAGCCTCCATTGTACTGAGAGATACAGTCCTAGCTTGGAAAGCGGTACGTAAGCACTTTGGCCTACCTCACCTGGTATCGAAACATATGCCGTTGGGCGGACACCCGGAATTTCTACCGGGAGTAGGCAAGGGAGACAGATTTACCTTTTGGGGGACGGTAGGCATTAATAACGCAGGGGATCTTATGCATATAGAGGAAAGGAGATGGTTAACCGGGGCGGAAATAACCACTAAACTTAGACCCCTAGAGGGTAGGGTTAATTTTTTACAAATTCTTCAGGCACGATCATTCTGCGCCTCTAGGCTCAGGGATATGAATAAGGAAACCACCTCTCACACTCTAGATGAGGTCATAGGTCCAACGACTGTGCGTGCGACTATTTCAGGGTTGTATAAAGCACTGGGGGATGGTTTTGTTCGCCCACAATCAAGGGTTAGTTTCAAAGTCTGGGAACGATGGACTCAAGATCCAGGTATAGGTGAGATCATATTGGGGGGTTGGGAGACGGTACGGAAGAGTGTTATAAACGAGAGCTGGAGGGAAACCTATTTTAAATTGATGCATTCGGCTATATATGGCTTTAATATTTTGCCTTCACAATCCTTCCCCGACCGCATTACGTGTTGTCCCAAATGCAACACCCCCCATACGAATTTGTGGCATGGAGTATGGGGGTGTGTTCATACGAAGCGATTTTGGGGGATGGTACACAAATATATTTCGGATCATTGGAAAACGAAACTCCCAATGACGCCTCAAGCGCTACTGTTCCATCAGGCGCGATTGCCGGAGGAAGAGGGTGCTCGAGGGGTGAGATCTCCTCCCCTGCTGGTGCACACGATTTTACTGGTGGCCTTGAGATGCCTCCTGAGTAAATGGCTGGAAACAGACACGCCGGGGTTAGACCGGATTGTGTCTCATCTGAAACAGTTATTAGTTCTTGAGAGGGTGGAGGTGGAAAGACGGAAGGAAACGGGAACCAAGAAGCTATTCGCAAAATGGCAAATATTCATAGAATCGCAATGCACAGCAGCCGAGGTAGTGGAAATTGTTACGCCTTTCAGGCACACAGCGTGGTATTATACGCTCTTGGCAGGCACTTTAGGGGGTCTGCAACTTTGATCTAGTCAGGGGATAAATGAAACGTAGCTACTTATTGATGACCTAAGTCGTGTCGGGGATGGGGGAAGTTATGTTTTCTGTTTACATGAAGATCGACACTTATGCCATGTTTGTATGTTATGTTATGTTGTGTTTAATTCAAGGTTAATTTAATGACAGTTGAGTGCTGTGCACTCACGATGCAACCTTTACGTGAAATGTTTGTAAGAAAATTTGAAAACTGTTAATAAAAAATGATGTTTTAAAAAAAATATATATATATGCCAGTACATTAAACTTTAAAAATAAGTAAAAAAGGTAAACAAACCTTTTTTTTCTTACAATAAACATTAAAAGAAGTCTCAATACATTAGATATACACATATTCTGTATCGTCGCAACTGTAATAAATTTATAGCGTCATTTATGATGTTTACGCTGTTATAAAATAAAAAAAATGCTTTCTTTCAATTAATGTGAGGCACATGGTATTATGAATTTTGAACCTCCACGTGCCTCACATTAATAGTAATTAACCCCATCATGTTCCTATCTGAGGCACATTGAGATTCAAAATTCATCACACCACCTCACATAAGAAAATTAAAGAACTTTTTTTATTATTATTGTTGGCAAAAGTATCGTTTTAGTATCTAGTATCGCAATACTACACAAAGTATCGGTATCCAAGTTCAAATTCTGGTATCATGACAACCCGTGTCGTACGAGGGCTGTTCTTTTGCGGGACGAGCAGTAGTTTTTATTCATACCATTTTGGGGTACATGGGACTTTTTGATCACTTATCCTATTTTTTGGGAGGCCAGGTAATAAAAAAAAAAACTGCAATTCTGGAATAGTTTTTTAGATGTTTTTTTTTTATACAGCGGTCACCATGCGTTCTAAATTACATGTTACCTTTATTCATCGGGTAAGTCAGATTCCGCTGATACCAAATTTATATCACTATGTTTTACATCTTTTTGCACAATAAAATTACTTTTGTAAAAAGAATGAATTTTTTCTGTCGCCAAATTGTGAGAACCATAACGGTTTAATTTTTTAGTCGACAAAGCTGTATGAGGGTTTGTTTTTTGTGAGACGAGCTATAGTTTTTATAGGTACCATGCGACTTTTTGATCACTTTTGATGCCAATATTTGTAGGGCAAAGTGACCAAACAGAAATCCTGTTAGTTTAAGGTTTTTTTTTACGCTGTTCATCGCGTGGAATAAATAACATAATATTTTTATAGTTCAGGCTGTTATGGTCGCGGCGATACCAAATATGTATGGTTTATTTTTTTCAATGATAAAGAACTTGATGAGGGAAAAGGGTGATTGTGTTTTATTTTATTACTTTAAACTTTTATTATAGGTTTTAGAACTTTTTTTTTTTATGTCCCACTAGGGGACTCGAAGTTCCAATTGTCTGATTTATTTTTTTTTCTAATACATTGCACAACACAATGTATTAGATCTGTCAGTCATTCACTGACAGCAAGCTGATTAGGCTTCGCCTCCCGGCGGGGCCTAATCGGCTTCCAAAATGGCAGAGCAGGAGGCCATAGTTAGGCCTCCAGTGGCCATAGGCAGGGCTGCCGATCTGCTAGCAACCTCTAAGATGCAGCAATCGCTTTCGATTGCTGCATCTAAGGGGTTGATGGCAGGGATCGGAGCTAGCTCCTGTTCCTGCCGTTACAGGTGGACGTCAGCTGTAACACACAGCTGACATCCACCGCTGCAGACCGGAAAGACAGTATTAGGCCTCCGGCTTCAATTGCAGCCACCGGAACCCTGGCAATTTCATTGCAGGTGTGCCAATGAGCTGCAAACACCTTAAATGCAGCAATCGCTGTTGACCGCTGCATTTAAGGGGTTAATGGCGGGGATCAAAGTTAATTCCGATGCGCGCCATCAGAGCCGGATGTCAGCTGTAATAAACCGCTGACATTTGGCAATGATGGCAACGACTCCGCTTCTGAGCCGATGCCATGCATTTGTCATATGGATATGGCAAAATGCAGGAAGCACTAGCTTTCCATGACGTATCAGTACGGAAAATATCAGGAAGGAGTTAAAACCAATTAAAAAACCCACACTAGGTTTTCTTGACTACAGTGATTTTAAAGATATCTTGAAGTGAATCCATTTTTATGCATTCCTAGAGGCAGCAAATTTTTAAGTAGATAAAAGGCTGTTATTTTAGCCATGGCCTAAAACTACATTCCCGAGGTTATTTTACTTTATAAAGGTGTTGAAACACAACAATGTTTTTAAAAAAAAATACCCCTCCTCCTAGTTCACAATCCTTTAGTACGGCTGTTCCACGGTCCGCCAGGGGGAGTGGGGGGGGGCGGGTTTGGTATCACGCACATTACAAAACAACCTGCAGACTACAATTAAGTGGGAATAAAAGAAAAATGAAAACGTTTTTGGGGTCAGTTGACACGGACTAAATACTGCCGATTTTCCGCAACGAATATGGTTGCAGAAAATCCGCAGCATAAGGCCTCATGCACACGACCGTGCCCGTAATTACGATCCGTAATTACAGGCACGGCCGGCCGCGGGCACCCGGCCGTTTTTACGGGCCATGCTCCCATTATAAAGTATAGTAGCAAGGCCCATAAAATAAAATAGGACATGTTCTATATTCTTCAACGGCACGGGCACCTTCCCGTAAGCAAACGGGAAGGTACCCGTGGCCAATAGAAGTATATGGGCCCATAATTACGGGCGTTTTCACGTTCGTGTGCATGGGGCCTAATACAGTAGCAGCAAAGTGGATGAGAGAGAACAAATGTCTTCCCCACGCTGCGTAAATACGGAGCGGAAAAAACACTCAAATTGACATGTGGTGCAGAGTTTTATTCCGCAGCATGTCAATTGTATTAGCGTAAACACTGCTTATTTGTTGCGGATTTTCGCAATTGAATTCAATGGGGAGGTAAATCCTGCAACAAATTGCAATGCACGCAACTGCTGCTGTGATCCCGCCGCAAAAAATGTAACTCAGAAAAAAAAATGTTATACTTACCCAGACGCTTCATCCCATGTGACCGCCGCTGCAGCCAATCACAGGCTGCAGCTGTCTCCTGGGATGAAAAGTCATCCCAGGAGTCATCCCTGCAGTTTTCCGCAGCGGACAGTCCGGGAAAAAACTGAACCAGTTTGGTGCGGTTTTTCATCTGGAATTCCCTGCGGCCACCAGGGCGGATACCGCGACTCGGTACAAAATGATCCACGGCCCAGTATCGGTCTGTGGCCTGATGGTTGGGGACCACTGCTTTAGTACATGTACTCGGTCGTTTGCTGGTAGCTAGAGATTCGAGAAGCCAAAGAAATGCACATTATATTTTTTTTTCATTAACAGTCCAGTACTTTTGGTTTCTTTTTGAATATAGTTGGTAGTTCTGAGAATGGGACAATTCATTTGAATCTGTAAATCTAGCAAGCACCATGTGATGCTCAAAGAATTAAACCGGTTACATAATTCTAATCATGATCAAAATTTAACCTAGATTAATTCCTAGAAATCTACATTCTTTAGCATTAAATCATCAGCAAAGTATAGAATGCTGACAATGGTCTTCTCTCTACAGTGAAACCTCTCCAAAAGACCACCACCTTAGGCCCCATGCACACGAACGTAAAAACACCCGTAATCACGGGCCGTAATTACACCCCATAGACTTCTATTGGCCACGGGTACCTCCCCATATGCTTACGGGAAGGTGCCCGTGCCGTTGAAAAATATAGAACATGTCCTATTTTAGGCCGTAATTGCAGCACGGGCAGGCCCATAGAAGTCTATGGGCCTCCCGTAATTACGGGTGACTACGTGTGTGCACCCGTAATTACGGGAGCGTTGCTAGGCGACGTCAGGGGATAGTCACTGTCCAGGGTGCTGAAAGAGTTAAACGATCGTCAGTAACTCTTTCAGCACCCTGGACAGTGACTTCCGATCACAATATAGATCAACGTGTAAAAAAAATAGAAGTTCATACTTACCCAGAACTCCCTGCTTCTTCCTCCAGTCCGGCCTCCCGGGATGACGTTTCAGCCCATGTGACCGCTGCAGCCAATCACAGGCTGCAGCGGTCACATGGACTGCTGCGTCATCCAGGGAGGTCGGGCTGGATGTCGAAAGAGGGACGCGTCACCAAGACAACGGCCGGGTAAGTATGAATTTCTTTTACTTTTACTACGGAAAGGGCTGCCCCTTCTCTTTATCCTGCACTGATAGGGAGAAGGGGCTGCCGATTAGTGCAGTGCAATTTTGCAGCGAAAACGTTCCCGTAAATACGGGTGGAATACCGGTCGAATACGTATGACCAAGGGCCCGTATTTATGGGAGGAAAAAAATACGTTCGTGTGCATGAAGCCTTAGCCAGACCAGATTTCCTGGTTCCCCCATGTATTACGCATACTGCACATCTTTGATAAGATCACCACCTAGAAGACAAGTTCTGAATGCAACTTTGGGCGGTCGTCTCAAGGAAGTTTCACTAATTTATTTTTTTAGTGGCAGGTTTCCTTTTCAGCGTAGATCCACTTTCACAAAGATTTTCTGCACAGGTATTTAAAGGGTTATTCTAGCAAAAATGACATACAGGTGAGGAGATCTCATTAGTGAAGTCTGATATATAGATTGAAAGTGCTATATAGAGCAGTCAAATCCCTTTGACACAGGTAAAAGTCCCTCCAGTTATGCTCTCCCGGCCAAACTAACATTGGCGCGGAGAGGCACTCCTGCACCCTGGCAGTACGGTTTCCAGGTGTCACATCTTTGCCATGGCTATAGTACCGCCTCTCCAACTGGAGGGAAACTTCAATAGAAACATGAAATAAAATACGTAAAGAGCCATTCAAATCACTAGCAATTTTGGTTCGGAAATAGGTTTGTTTTTATAAACTAGTCAAATACAATTCGCAGGCAGAAACGCAACATAAATTGACACGCTGCAGATTTTAAAAACACACACACACACACACACTACAGGTCAATTTACGTGCGAAAAAAATTCTGCAACACAAAGATTACTTGGAATCTAATTTACTTTGCTGGTACTGCGGATCTGCCGTAATGGAATGAGAATGCTGCATATTTGAAAATCCACAGACTGCTCGGATATCCCTGTGGAAATCGTGTCGCAACACGTGGAAGAGGTTTGTTCAAATCTCATACACACGGCTAGTACTGTAATCCGCACAGAAATCCACACCATTTCCATTCCATTGTGCAGTGGATCTAACGGTAAACGGTCCTGCACCAGTGTGATCGTCACTTGACCAGATTTCTCTCCATTGGATGTACACAGTTAGGTCGGGTTCCCACGGGTCAGATATTCTGCGTAAAACTACACAGCGTAGCCGACCTAGAACCAGCAGGACATTCGGTACGAAAAACCTGCACCACATTGTGGTGCAGATTTTTGGACAGATAAATTTTAAAAAAAACGTTCACTGCAGCAGTCACATGAGATGAAACGTCATCCCAGGAGGACATCCTGAAAGAACAGAAGAACAACGCCTGGGTGGTATGTATAAGCGAACGAATGGGTCTGTATTTTGATCCATAATTGCAGATCAAAATTGCAGTCATGGGGCCTTATATTGTAAACCTGACTTTAGAATAGGGAATAGTTTTATTAAAGATAGAGGGGTTTGCTGATCGGAGTGCAAAAACTGGAAGTGGTCAAAAACCAAATAGATCATAATTTAGGGGTAAGCCAAGTGTTTGCATTGTGCAATACCTTGGCCCAATCTATCCATACTTGAATAAAAGTAAAATGACTGGGTTCACTACAGTTGTGTGAGAAAATATATTGCAGCTGATATTCCCGGTAAATTGGAGAATGAGGATATGGAAAACGACCCATACATGCACAAAAAAAATAATTTAGATATCTGCACACTAATAAATGAGACGGACAGAATTTTATCAACACATTTTGAACAATTCTTTTCTCTGAAAGGAAGAGACTTCCAAAAGAGGGCACGGCCTATCTAAACCACAGAGCAGCATTGTCAGAACAGCGACAGTTCTGCTGTATCTGATGCTCTAAAATGACAACAAGGCGCTCACAAATACTTCAGCTCAAAGCTAGGCAGCTACACATGGAGTAAAAGGGTTTCATTTAGAATTTTCAACGTAAATAAAACAAAAAACATTATCCTAGTAATTGCCACAACACAGAGACACACAAGCCATTGACCCAGCACTAGCAATTGGGCCTGCTAAGTGTGCCATGAAAGCATCATTGATGAAAAGGAATTGTAGAAGCATGAAAATCATCTATATTGTTAGCAATATTGGTAAATGTTACAATATATGTGCCGCTACAAAAGCGAATTAGTAAAAACGCCCCGAAATACGGCTGACAATACGGAAACGGAACGCCTCCAAACATCTGCCCATTGTTTTCAATGGTAGAAACTGCGTTTCGTTCCGACGGGGTGTGTTTTCTTATGTGGCCGTTAAAAAAACGGCACGTAAAAAAACGCACCGTAAAAAGAAGTGCATGTCATTTCTCGAGCCGTTTTTCCATGTGGAAATAGAAAGACCGCTCCAAATACGGCCGCAAAAAAACGCACCAAAAAACGCTTGATGCTTAACAAAGAACGCTGAAAAACAGAGGCTGTTTTCCCTTGAAAACAGCTCCATATTTTACAGCGGTTTTCTCTTTAGCGAGTGAACATAGCCTTACACAGACAAAACCAGGATGTAAAACTTTCGTTGTAGTTCCTCGACCTCAAACAAGTGTTGCCTCTGAAAATTGCACCTGGTATTTAATATGAAACCAAGATCTAAACGCTAATCTTTATAAATTTGTGGCTAGTATATAAAAGTCATGATGTTCTTGGCAGTGCCTCTCTTATAAAGTGCTGACATATGACTAGGATATGCCACAACTTAGAGGGGTTATCCAGGGAAGAAAAATTGCATTGCACGAATATGTTTATGTAAAAAGAAGTGACTTACTAATGTACTTTAATTTAAAATTCGGTACTAAATGGTGCAGTTCAAACCAGGTGAATTGTTCCTGGAAGTTCTGTAGCTTTTCTAATAAGAAAAATTATTGACCTTTTTGTTTAACCCCTTCCCGACATCCGCCGTATATATACGGCGCTGTCGGGGAGGTGTTCCCGCAAACCGCAATACCGTTACGTCGCGGTGATGGTGCGGGCTCAGAAGCAGAGCCATCACCGCGGGGTGACAGCTGTATTATACAGCTGTCACCCTCCTGTAACTGCGAGGACCGGAGCTATTCTCCGATCTGGCCGACTTACCCCTCAGATGCTGCACGCAATAGACGGACAGTAACGGACAGCGCTAATACGCTGCACTACGTATGTAATGCAGTGTATTAGAGTAGCGATCAGGGGCATCAGGCCATCAAGTACCCAAGTGGGACAAGTAAAAAAAAAAGTTAATAAAAATGTCGTAAAACAATAAACACACACAAGTTTCAAGTAAAAAAAAAAAAAAAAAACTAAACTTTATTATTCTTTTATTATGGGAAAAACCGTAAAAAATCCTATACATAATTGGTATTGCCGCGTCCGTAACGACCCAAACTATAGAACTATTATGTAATTTATCCCGCACGGTGATCGCCGTAAAAAAAACAAAAAAAACATGAAAAACAGAATCTGTGTTATCAGAATCTGAGATGTTTTTAGGTCACATCGCCTCCCAAAAAAATTCTATAAAAAGTGATCAAAAAGTCACATTTACTCCAAAATAGTACTAATAAAACCAAAAAAATAATCCCTGACACAGCTTTGTCCACGCAAAAATAAAAAAGTTATGGGTCTTAGAATATGGCAACACAGAAAACTAATGATTTTATAAAAAAAAGTGATTTTATTGTGCAAAAGCTGCAATACATAAAAGAAATATAAATTTGGTATCGCCGTGGATGCCGAAAGAAAACAAAAAAAACTATTCCAGAATTGCTTGTTTTTGGTAATTTCCTATAACAAAAAATGAAATAAAAAGTGATCAAAAAGTTGTATGTGTTCCAAAAGGGTACCAATAAAATCTACAGCCCGTCTCGCAAAAAAAGAGCCCGCACACCGCTCAATCAACTGAAAAACAAAAAAGTTATGGCACTAGTAATGCGGTGATGAAAAAACATCTCAAAGCGCAGACCGGAGGGGAACATTCCTTCAGTTTCAGGGCCCTAGTATTTAGGAACTAGGAAGGGAAATGAAATAGCACATCCGCTGGAAGCGAGGGTGAACGTATTATACCAGCGCAAAACTTTCCCAGCAAAATTTCCCAAACTAAGTAGGAGAAAAAGTCCCCAAAAGGTGCATTGCGTTACAAAATGGGGATAAGAAAGAAAACCGTTTATCAGTGTGACACCGGCCTGCGCATAACGGATCGCTTCACATCGTAACACACATCTATGGATAATTGTATTTACCCCATTATTATACCCTCTTATTATGCCCTGATGTTCTCCGCACAGATTACATATACCCTGATGTTCTCCGCACAGATTACATATACCCGGATGTACTCCGCACAGCTTACATATACCCTGATGTACTCCGCACAGCTTACATATACCCTGATGTACTCTGCACAGCTTACATATACCCTGATGTACTCTGCACAGCTTACATATACCCTGATGTACTCCGCACAGATTACATATACCCTGATGTTCTCCGCACAGATTACATATACCCGGATGTACTCCGCACAGATTACATATACCCTGATGTTCTCCGCACAGATTACATATACCCTGATGTACTCCGCACAGATTACATATATCCTGATGTTCTCCGCACAGATTACATATACCCTTATGTACTCCACATAGCTTACATATACCCTGATGTTCTCCGCACAGCTTACATATACCCTGATGTACTCCGCACAGATTACATATACCCTGATGTACTCCGCACAGATTACATATACCCTGATGTACTCCGCACAGATTACATATACCCTGATGTTCTCCGCACAGATTACATATACCCTGATGTACTCCGCACAGATTACATATACCCCTGATATACTCCGCACAGATTACATATGCCCCCACATTATAAACTGAAACACCAGCAAAACCCCAAACAGAACTATTACCAAGCAAAATCCATGCTCAAAATGGCGGCCTTTCCCTTCTTAGCCCTACAGTGTGCCCAAACAGCAATTTATGTCCACATGTAAGGCATTACCATACCCGGGAGAACCCGCTTAACAATTTATGGGGTAAGAGTCTCCCGGGGAACAACATATTGTGCGGTGAATAGGCAGATCAATGGAGAAATTGCAATTTTCACTTTGCACCATCCACGGCGTATTAATTTCTGAAAAACACCTGTGGAGTCTAAATTCTGACTAAACCCCTTGATAAATGCCTTTAGGGGTGTAGTTTCTAAAACAGGGTTACTTTTGTTTGGTACATCATGGGTTTTACAAATGCAACATGGCGTCCGCAAACCATTCCAGCAAAATCTACGCTCCAAAAGATAAATACCGCTCCTTTTCTTCTGAACGCTCCCATATATGTAAACAGCAGTTTATAACCACATATGGGGTAAAATTGCTTTACAAATGTTGGGGTGCTTTTTCTTCTTTAATTCTTGTGAAAATGAAAAATGTTGATCTAATACGACATCTTATTGGAAAAAATAAATTTTTCTTCATTTTTACTGCTTAATTCTAATTAATTCAGCAAAAAAATCTTTGGGATAAAAATTCTCATTATACCTCTAGATGATTCCTCAGGGGGTGCAGTTTCTCAAATGGAGTCACTTTTGGAGTGTTTTCACTGTACTAGTACTACAGGGGCTCAGAAAATGTGACATGGCGCCCAGAAACCATTCCAAAATCCAAATGATGCTCCTTCCCTTCTAAGCCCTACCGTGTGTCCAAACAGCAGTTTATGACCACATATCGGGTATGGTTTTACCCGGGAGAAATTGCTTTACAAAAGTTGCGGTGCTTTTACTCCTTCAGTCCTTGAGGAAATGAAAAAAAATTAGCTAAACTTACGTTTTCTTTGAGAAAATGTAGATTTTCAGTTTCACGGCCTACTTCCAATAATTTCTGTAAAACACTTGTGGGGTCAAAATGCTCACTATACCCAAAGATAATTTCCTCAAGGGGTGTAGTTTCCAAAATGGGGTCACTTGTTGGGGGTTTCCACTGTTTTGTTCCCTCAGGGGCTTTGCAAATGCGACACTACCTCCGCCATTTCTCCTCTAAACCCTGCCGAGTGTCCAAACAGCCGTTTATGACCACATGTGGGGTATTGTTTTACTCGGGAGAAATTGCTCTACAAATGTTGTGGTGCTTTTTCTCCTTTAGTCCTTTTGGAAATTAAAAAAAAATAGCTAAATCTACATGAAAATGAAAAATGTAGATTTTCATTTTCATGGCCTACTTCCAAAAATTTCTGCAAAAAAAAAAACTGTCGGTTCAAAATGCTTACTATACCACTAAATAATTTCCTCAATGGGTGTAGTTTCCCAAATGGGGTCACTTGAAAATGTGAAAAATTGCTGATAAAGTTCTAAGCCTTGTAACGTCCTAGAAAAATAAAAGAATGTTCAAAAAACGATGTCAATCTAAAGTAGACATATGGGGGATGTTAATTAGTGACTATTTTGTGTGGTATAACTGCCCGTCTTACAAGCAGATACATTTACATTTTGGTGTTTTTCACAATTAAATACTGAATGTATCGACCAAATTTTACCACTAACTTAAAGTCCAATGTGTCACGAGAAAACAATCTCAGAATCGCTTGGATAGGTAATAGCATTCCGAAGTTATTACCACATAAAGTGAAACATGTCAGATTTGAAAAATATGGCTCTGTCAGGAAGGTCAAAAGTGGCCAAAGCGGGAAGGGGTTAATATACGACAGAAGTTATATAAATACGAAGACCTTACTAGGTCTTCTAGGATATGGAATTAACTTATCTTTCATTACAAAATTCCCCCTATAAATGCAAATATGCTTCTTACTCATTCATTTCACTAAACATTTCTGAATAAATACGTAACTCAAAAAAAAACTGATTGATACTGGCCTCCACAAGCAACTCCTCCACAACTAGAAAATGAAGGTCCATACATTTCCATGTCTTATTTTGGTACGCTGTGTGATTCATTTGTATAATTTGCATAGAGTTGTAAACACGCATGTTTGAGTTTCTATTTGTCATTAACAAATCCAGGGAAGAATGAAAGAACATGCAACTCAGCCTGGGGCGGCAAACAAACTTTTTTTTTTTTTTAGCACAAAGACATGCAAAAATATATATATAAGTGTGTGTGTATAGTAAACATTACCGTCTTGTGTACGAACAAAATTGACAAAAGTGTATTTTCTAGCATATATTTTATTATTCTACTATTGGCACGACATATGGTCTGCTTTCCTGTTAAAAATGTACTCCAGTTCCAGTACCACCAAGACATAGCTCTCATATATATATATATATATATATATATATATATATATATATATATATATATATATATATATATATATTACACACACTTTTTTATTTTATAGCAAGCTTAAAATGTTCTTGGCGTCAGATCTCGAAGGCCAAAAAAAAAAATAAATTTTAAGATATGGAGCATTGCTACCTGTGAACTAAATAAGCACAGCTGCTCTCTAAAAATGTATATATGTTCTGTACGTACACATTCCACGAGAGGCCCACTAACTCATACATAGACGTCTTACTCTACCCGTTAACAGGCTTTGTAACAATGCACACCACAGAAAGGTGACAAAGCTAGAAGGTTGACTGCTTGACATAATAAAACTATACCACATAAGCCCAAGATTAACTATTTGTGACTTTTGTTTGTAATAAAGTATTTACATTCATAAAAAAAAACATCAAAACACCTTCCTCTGGCGACAACCTCTACTTTATTTGATACACCTATCCCACACTAGTGCCAACCACATTATGCAAGATACAAACATATACATAAAAATCAATGACTTAAAAGTATACACAGTATGCATTTAAAGGCGATAAGTGTTTAGTCACACGTATCATATACGCTGCAGATTTTTCCGTAAATGTTTGTGGGTGTAAAAACAGCCTCCTATTAACCAGTTAGTGACCGTCAATACGCCTTTTCAAGGCGGCCACTAATGGGTTTTATTCTGCTGCATAAGCCTTTTTACTGCGCTGCATCAGGATAAATAAACAGAGCAGGGAGCCGTCAAATCTCCCTGCTCTCAGCTGCCAGAGGTAGCGGAGGCCTGGGGACATCCCTGCTCTAACGGGTGAGATCGATATTAGTATCGATCTCACCCGTTTAAACCCTCAGCTGCAGCGCTCAATAGCGAGCGTCGGATCCGACACCCGGCGATATCATCAGTCCCCTGCCGGCCGACCCGAAAATCATGGCCGTGCACATGAGGCCTCAAACGTCCGTGTGATGGCCATTGAAACAACGGCCGTCACACGGATCTATATAATTCAATGTGGCCGTTCACACGGCCATTGTTTCAACGAACCGTATGAGGTGTCCGTGAGAAAATAGGACATGTCCTATTTTTTTTCACGCTTCACGCATCCCTCCATAGACTCTAGTCTATGGGGGATGTGTGATATCGCTTTCCGCAGAGCACGTATGCTCCTCTGATGTGAAAAACTTCTGTTTTCTCGTGTGAATCCGGCCTTGGGCCACATACACACGACAGTTAAAAACAATGATTTTCTATGGGTGTATTCACATGGCCGTTAAATATTGGCCGTCAAAAAATAGGACATGTTTTCACGCCAGACAGCCCACATGGAAGTCAATAGATCAGGTTGTTTTTTTTACGGCCGTCAATACATGTTACAACCGTTAAAAACAGATCTGTGACATGGGGATTCAAGAGACAGTGAATATACATTACCTCAAACCAGGACGTGATGCCCATTCAATCTTGACACTTTGCTAACGTTGCTGTGAGATTTACAGCAAGGCAAGCGTAATCTCGTTTTAAATGACAGTTTACAGCGTAATCTCGTGAGATTACGCTTGCCTTGCTGTAAATCTCACAGAAACGTTAGCGAAGTGTCAGGATTCTGAATAGACATCACGTCCTGGCTGGAGGTAATGTATATTCATTGTCATGACACTGCAGTAACGTTATAGTGTGTTTATGTAGCTGCACATAGTGATATAGCTATATGCTGTGTAAATGAATGGAGAGAAGTGTATGACACCGATTAGTTACTAATTGGTCAGCGTCATGCACTCCTCTGTACAACGCCCACTTGGTCAAAAAGTAAAAACACGCCCAGTTGTCCATTAAGAAACTCATTAGCATAAAGCTAAAATAGGTCATAACTCAGTCAAAAATTAGTTTTTCTAAATAAAAACCGCTGTTATCTACATTACAGCGCCGATCACACTATGTAGGAGATATGGCACTTATAATGTGGTGACAGAGCCTCTTTAAGGCCCTTTCACACCGGCCGATGCAGCCAATCAACGAGGCATGGATGGGGACGAGCGGTTACTCCGATCGCTCATCCCCATACATTATCACATCGGCAGCGCGTCTCCTGTTTACACAGGGAGATGTGCTGCCGACAACGATAATCTTTTACTTTAAAAAAAAAAGATACGACCAGATGATCGAGCATTTGCTCGTTCATCTGCTGATCGTTCCCCTGTTTACACAGGGCAATTATCGGCAACGAGCGTTATATGAACGCTTGTCTGCCCGATAATCGATCGCCCAGTGTAAAACCCCCTTTACATGAGCGATTTGTAAATCACATTCGACCTTCTCAAGAATCAAACGCTTTCAAAGAAAAAGTTGCCGTGCTGCCCTCAGCAATCTACCTGGCTTCTCTGGTCATCAAATACAATCCTTTAATGGGGTTCAACGAGAAACTAAAAATTGTTGTGCCTTACAAAGCTACACCGAGACTATCTTCGTACGACTATTTTAGGGTATGTTCACACAGAGTTTTTTGCAGGCAGAAAATTCTGCCTCAAAACTCCATTTGGAATTTTGGGGCAGATTTTGATCTACCTGCACGCAGTTTGCCGCGTTTTTCGCTGCATTTTGAGCGCTACGGGCAAAAACACTGTGAAATACGCTTTCTCTGCCTCCCATTGATGTCAATGGGAGGTCAGAAACGTAGACGCCCGAAGATAGGGCATGTCGCTTCTTTTTCCCGCAAGTGTTTTTTTCCACTCGCGGGGGGGGGGGGGGGAAACGCCTCCACCTCCCAATGAAATCAATGTTTCCGCGTCCAAAAAGTCTCAAAAAACTGTGTGTGAACTGGGCCTTCGGGTATAATTTGGCTTTGAGTTGCATGTGATTAGGAAAAAAAAAAAAAAAAAAAGAAAGACAAAAAATAAACAAAAGAAAAGACCAAAGAGGTCATGTAGCCTTAGTAACAGAAGCACTATAATGAAGGCAAACCAGCCCACAAATACAAATGTACAGTAGTAAGTAGCACAAACGTTCAGTACAACCATTGTAGTTTTATATTCCCAAAATAAAAAACCCTCATTATTCAGCATGATTATTACAGCATGCGAATACCAAACATCTGGGAAACATCTTCAGAAATTAGGTTCTCTTTCCTAGACGAGGATTGAACAATAATAAAAAGTACAATGTAGTCATTTTACAATACTTCATAGCACAGACATTAACCGTTTCAGTCTATAAAGACAAGAGCATCCAATCAATAAGCTAGTTTCTCCAAAAAGTGTAGAGACAGTAAAACTTATTCTATATGGCCACTATGGTTTCTGATAAGCGTAACAAAAATTAAAAAAAAATCACACTCCATATTTTCAAGCATATTTAGGCGCGTGTAATTCTCATAATACACGACAAAATACATATCCAAACAGCTTCCCTCTAATTTAAAAACTCTTTTGAAATCTCATCCGCCTTGCAGAAAATCTGTTTCTGAAGTCTTTATGCTACATGTGAACATAGCCTTATATGCGGATTTTGCTCCTTCTACACTGAAAAGGGTTAAATCCGCTGTGGAGATCCAGAACAGAATGAGCAGGCTGCAGATTTGAAAATTCGCAACATGCTCCGATTTCCGTTCAAAAAATGTTCAGCTGCATGTGGATGAGATTTTTTAAAATCTCATCCACTTGTCTGCAACTGTCTTCCACTGCGAATTTTCCACCTGCAAATTTGGACAGAAAATTTGCTAGGGGGTGCAGAAATTTCTCAGCGTATTACAGTAGCAGCAAAAAGGATAAGGTTTGAATGCTGCAGAGCTGGGATGCTGCTGCCAAAAAAATAATAAAAATGGAAACCTTCCGGAACGGAAACAAAAACCATTTGCAACGGAAGCATTATCATTGAAATCAATGGTAATGCAAACGGAAGCTATGGTTTCCATTCATGGGTTCCTCCTACGGAAAGCTGCAACGGAACCCATGAACGAAAACCAACGCAGATGTGAACAGGCCCTTAGGCCATGTCACACGTAATAGCAGAATTTCTATCCAGATTTTCTGTACAGAATTTGCGCACTGTATACAGTAGCAGCATAGTGGATTGTAAACAAATCTCATCCACACGCTGCAGAAAAAACCTGAACAAAATAAGCTGCTGCATGGATTTTCATTCCGCACCACTACTCAATTTATGAATGTATTCTGTACGGATTTGTTTTTTGCAGTGTGGATGAGATTTGATAAAATCTTATCCACATGGCATTTACAGTAGCTGCAAACATTAGGCTGGGTTCACACGAGCACATTAACGTCCGTAAAGGACGGAACGTATTTCGGCCGCAAGTCCCGGACCGAACACACTACAGGGAGCCGGGCTCCTAGCATCATAGTTATGTACCACGCTAGGAGTCCCTGCCTCTCCGTGGAACTACGCAGGGACATAACTAACGTACATAACTATGATGCTAGGAGCCCGGCTCCCTGCAGTGAGTTCGGTCCAGGACTTCCGGCCGAAATACGTCCGTCCATTACGGACGTTAATGTGCTCGTGTGAACCCAGCCTTTCTGTAACTGAAAATCAGTTCCATACATATAAATGGGGCTGTTTCTGCAACATGCGCGTGGATTTCTGCAAGCCCCATTCAGATGCAACTACATTTTCAACATGTGAATCAACACTATAAGCCCATTTCCTAAGAACGCTCTTATGATCATTGGCCCGTGTAAACATGGTAGCGATTAGCCAGCAAACACTTGTTTGTCGGCTGATCACATCCATTATGAAGCATAAAAAATAATAGTTGTCGGCAGCACATAACCCCGTATAAAGGAGATGTGCTGCTGACAACACGCAAACTATTAACCATCATTTGTCCCCATAGAGTTTGCATTGGCCATTGTAAAAGAGCCTGTAAGCGAGCCCTTATCGTCTTATTAGATCATCAATCAGTGTGAATTATGGGCATAAATCTGCCAATGTAAAGGGACCTTAAGAGGCACTAAACTTTACATTATCATTTTTCTCTGTTGGTATCCCACATGTGGTTGCGGCTTACAGATACAGGCGTTAATGAGACCTATGGCTGTGTTCATGAACTACGAAATAGGTATGCATATTCTGTGTGGAAAAGAATACCTCTCATTCAATTTAACGATTTAAAAAAATTTTTTTTTTTAAATTACATTTTGTGGGAGAAAATTTTCAGCATGCTCTAAATGGGTGACATACACAAAATATCCCTGCAAAGTTTGGGACACACAAACTTTGCAGGGATGTTTTGTGTATGTCACCCATTTTAAATCAATGGTGACGGAAACGGAAGCTGTGGTTTCAGTTTGACTTTTCGTTGCGGGGTTCACCCGACGGAACCCTGGAACGGAAAGCCAACCCTGATGTGAACAGGCCCTTTCTCTATGCATTCCTACGAGACGCTCAATGAAAGTCTCATAGGAATGCATAGTGAAAGAGACTTCCAGTACACACGCTGTAGGAATCGGCCAATCACAATGCAGTCACGTGACATAATTGTGGCCGGGATATTTTAGCAACAAAGCGCATGGTAAGAGGATGAGCTGCCTTACCTTTTACTGGGTGTACTATACAAACTGGGCCGCAATTTAAAAAAAAACAAAAAAAAAAAACACTAGAGTGTCTCTTTAAACGCTAATCCATACCTTAGTATCTGGCTCTTTTACATCTAGCTGTCAATTCCAGAGATTCTGATGAAAATAGCAGCAAGACACCACTTAGTGCCACTATGCTCGCTCTAGTACATGAAATATTCCAGGATGTCGAAAATGATTGTTAGCCAAGTCAGCTAACTCCTGCTACATGACCAGATGCAGCATTCAGAATTAAATGTCAACGCGACATTGTCTGACATGTGACTGCTGCGGCCGATCACAGGCATGGCTGGAGGCCAGGTGTACAGAGACCGGCGGGGGACCAGGAAAGGGTTGCCATGGGAGCGCCAGGGGAGGTTAGTATACATGTGACTTAGCCTTAACCCTTTCAAGACTGAGCTCATTTTGACCATGACCAGCCCCATTTTCTCAAAATCTGACATGTGTCAATTTATGTGTTAATAACTCTGGAATGCTTTTGCCTATCCAAGCGATTCTGAGATTGTTTTCTCGTGACATATTGTACTTTATGTTAGTGGAAAAATTTGGTCAATAAATTCATTGCTTATTTGTGAAAAATACCAAAATTTAGAGAAAATTTGCAAAAATTATGATTTTTCTCATTTTAAATGTATCTGCTTGTAAAACAAATAGTAATACCACACAAAATAGTTACTATTTTATATATTCCATATGTCTACTTTATATTTGCATAGTTTTTTGAACATTATTTTATTTTTCTAGGACGTTACAACGTTTAGAACTTTAGCAGCAATTTCTCACATTTTCAAGAAAATTTCAAAAGGCTATTTTTACAGGGACCAGTTCAGTTCTGAAGTGGCTTTGAGGGCCTTATGTACTAGATAGACCCCATAAATCACCCCATATTAAAAACTGCCCCCCTCAAAGTATTAAAAATAGCATTCAGAAAGTGTCTTAACCCATTAGGCGCTTCACAGGAATTAAAGCAAAGTAGAGGTGAAATTTACAAATTTTATTATTTTTGCTGAAATTCATTTGTAATAAAAAAAATTCTGTAACACAGAAGGTTTTACCCGAGAAATGCAACTCAATATTTATTGCCCAGATTCTGCAGTTTTTAGAAATATCCCACACGTGGCTCTAGTGTGATAATCGACTGAAACACAGGCCTCAGAAGCAAAGTAGCACCTAGTGGATTTTGGGGCCTCCTTTTTTTAGAATATATTTTAGGCACCATGTCAGGTTTGAAGAGGTCTTGTGGTACCAAAACAGTGGAAATACCCCAAAAGTGAGACGGTTTTGGAAACTACACACTTCAAGGAATTTATCTAGGGGTACAGTTAGCATCTTGACCCCACAGATCTTCTGCTATATTTATTGGAGTTTGTCTGTGAAAGTGAAAATCTACTTTTTTTTCTGAAAAAATATTTTAAAAAAATAATATTTGCAAGGAATAAAGATTAAAAAGCACAGCAGACCTTGTAAAGCTACTTCTCCCGATTACGCCAATACCCCATATGTGGTACTAAACTGCTGTTTGGACCCACAGCAGAGCTCAGAAGGGAAGGAGCGCCATTTGGATTTTGAAGCGCAGATTTTGCTGGATTGGTTTTCAGTTCCATGTCGCGTTTGCAACGCCCTGGAGTAAGCAAAACAGTGGAATCCCCCCAAAACTGACCCCATTTTGAAGACTACACCCCTCAAGGAATTGTTCTAGGGGTATAGTTAGCATTTTGACCCCACAGTTTTTTTGCTGAATTTAGTGGAATTAGGCCGTGAAAATGAAAATCTACTTTTTTCTGAAAAAACATAGAAATGTTTAATTTTTACAATGAATAAAGGAGAAAAATTACCCCAAAATTTGTAAAGCATTTTGTCCTGATTACAGCAATACGCCATATGTGGTAATAAACTGCTGTTTGGACCCACGGCAGGACTCAGAAGGGAAGGAACAATATTTGGCTTTTGGAGCTCAAATTTAGCTGGACTGGTTTTCGGGTGTCATGTCGCATATGCAAAGCCCCTGAGGTACCAAAACAGTGGAAACCTCCCAAAAGTCCCTTTAGGGGACTGGAACGAGCGATCATTAGGTCGCTGGTACAATACACTGCAATACTAATGTATTGCAGTATAATGTCATTTTACAGACTCCTGTAACAGCGCGATCGCTGTTCCTGTCCGTTAGTTCCGGGTGTCAGCTGTAATACACAGCTGACAGCTGCAGAATATGGAGCGGGCGCAGCGCGTGAGCCCGCTCCATATATAACCCCTCGCACCACGACATTCTATTAAGTCGTGGTGCGCCAAGGCGTTAATGCGCAGCGGATGGTGCAAAGTGAAAATTAAAATTTTCCACTGATATGCCATTTTAATGCACAATATATTGTGCCCAGTTTGTGCCACTGAAGACAAATACCTCATACAATGTTGAGCGGGTTCTCCCGGATATAAAATGTCATATATGTGGACGTAAGCTGGTGTTTGGGCACGCTGTGGGGCTCAGAAGGGAGGGAACACCATTTGGCTTTTGGAGCGCAGATTTTGCTTGGTAACTGTTCTGGGGTTTTGCTCGTATTTCAGTTATGATGTGGGGGTATATGTAATCTGTGCGGGGTACATCAGGGCATAATAAGAGGGTATAATAATGGGGTACATAAATAATAATTCGCAGATATGTGGCCTGTGTCGCACTGATAAATGGCGCCTGATCCTATCCGCTTTTGGAACACTGCACATTTTGCATCGCTATATTCTGAGAGCCAGAACTTTTTTATTTTTTCTCCAACGGAGCTGTGTGAGGGCTTATTTGTTGCGGGACAATCTGTACTTTTCATTAGTATCATTTTAGGGCACATGTGATTTTTTTTTATCACTTTTTATTAGATTTTTTTGGAAGCAAAGTGACAAAGAAACATAAATTCTGACAATGTTTTTTGTATTTTTTTTTTTTTACAGTATTCACCGTGCGGTATAAATGACATTGTACTTTATTCTGCGGGTCGGTATGATTACGGCGATACCATATGTATACCATATGTATATAGGTTTTTTATGTTTTGTGGCGATTGCGCAATAAAATCACTTTGATAAAATTATTTATTTTTTGTGTCACCATATTCTGAGAGCCATAATTTTATATTTTTCCGTCAAAAAAGCGGTGTAAGGGCTTGTTTTTTGCGGGACGGGTTGTAGTTTTTATTGGTACTATTTTGGGGTACATGCGACTTTTTGATCACTTTTTATTGTTTTTTAATTATTTTTTTTGCGGTGTTCACCGTGCGGGAAAAATAATATTATAGTTTTATAGGTTGGGTCGTTACGAACGCGGTGATACCAAATATGTGTACTTTTTTTAACATTTTCATTTTTTTCCTATAATAAAAGACTTATTATAGGAAAAAAAGCATTATTTCTTTTTGTAACTTTTATAACTTGTTTTTACACTTTTATAAAACTTTTTTATTACTTTATTTTTTACTTTTTACTTGTTTTACTTGAAGCCTGGCAGCACTGATCGCTGCTATAATACATTACACTACCTAGGTAGTGTAACGTATTATAAACGGTCAGTGTGACGCTGAGAGTCACACTGACAGGAAACATATGAGAACCAGCATCTGGCTGGTTCTCATAGGCTGCTGTGCATGGCAGACCCGGGGGCCGTTATATGGCCCCCGGTTCTGCCTTTTAACCGACTGCAGCACCAGCAATCGGTCCCCGGGAAAGTTTGTTGTAGCAACAAACTTTCCAGTTTGTTATAGCAACAAACTTTCCAGTTCGTTGCTACAACACACTTTCCCTGCGATCACATGACCGGGACCTGAACTAATCAGGTCCCGATCATATCTCCGGGAACAGAGGTAGGTGATAACAGCGCGATCCGGGTGTCAGCGCTACTCTGAGACACCCGGATCGTGCTTTTAACACCCACAGTGAATTCACGTCGGCACTGCACAGAGCCCAGCAAGTGCCGACGTGAATATACAGTGGGCGGTCGGGAAGCGGTTAAGGACTTGTCCACACGTAATGGAAATGCTGCATATTTTCCATCTGGAAAATATGCGGCAGAAAACAGTAGCAGCAAAGCGGCTGAGTATTAACAAATCCTATCCACACGCTGCGTAAAATTTCCGTCCAGAAATTCACTTGCATTGCGTATTTTTCGTACCGCAGCATGTCAATTCCTGCTGCGGAAAGTGGACTGAATTGCTGCGTTTTTTAGAGAAGACATGACTATCTCCCAGCATTGAAAAAAAAACCACAAAATTCACACAATTCTGCAGTAAAAAAAAACGCAGGAAATGGTGCGTGTTTTCCTTAGTGGATTGTCTGCTAGCTTCAACGGAAATGCTGCAGAAATTTTCTGCAGCAATTCCGCTACGTGTGGACAGGCCCTAAGGCTAATTCAGACGAGCGGAACACATTTACGCACTTAAAAAAAAAAAAGCGCATTAAATCTGTCCATGTGCGTAGCGTTATGCATCAGTGTGGTTTGCGAGCTGCATGTGTTTTTCACGCACTTGCAAGCACTTTTTTTTTTTTCAATGTAAAACACTGACAGCACACAGGAGGGACCTTGTTTTTCTCGCAGCCATGGACTTCAATGGGCACTAGGTGCGTGAAAACGCACCAATATAGGACATGAAGTGAGTTTCATGCAACGGTCACACACTACGTGAAAAACAATGCATGTGTGAATGGCCCCATTGAAATCAACGGGTCCGTGTGCTATGTGTTTCAATGCACAGCACACGGACGAGAATCACACTCGCCTGAATAAGCCCTAAGGGGGGATTCACACGAACGTGTATTCGGTCTGTGCGGGCCGCATGGTTTTCACGCGGCACGCATGGACCAATACAAGTCTATGGGGCAGTACAGACAGTCCGTGCTTTTCGCGCAGCGTTTGTCAGCTGCGCAAAAAACGCGACATGTTCAATTTCTCCGCGTATTTCGCGCATCACGCACCCATTGAAGTCAATGGGTGCGTGAAAACCACGCAGGTCGCACGGAAGCACTTCCGTGCGAACCGACTGAAACAGCGCACCAGCTGTCAAAAGGATGAATGTAAACAGAAAAGCACCACGTGCTTTTCTGTTTCCAAACATCCAAACGGAGTGTCTTTTTAGATGAGCGAACCCGGACAACCGAACCGAACTTCACCGGGTTCGGCCGAACTCGGCAAAAAAATTTCCGGTACGCGAAGTCAGGAGATAGTCACTGTCCAGGGTGCTGAAAGAGTTAAACTATTTCAGCACCCTGGACAGTGACTTGCGATCCCAATATACATGAACCTGTAAAAAAAAAAAAACGAAGTTCTCACTTACCGATAACTCCCGGCTTCTTCCTCCAGTCTGACCTCCCGGGATGACAATTTAGTCCAAGTGACAGCTCCAGCCAATCACAGACCAAGCACAGGCTGCAGCGATCACATGGACTGCCGCGTCATCCAGGGAGGTGGGGCCCGATGTCGAGAGGCGCGTCACCAAGGCAACGGCCGGGAGGGAAGTTCTCGGTAAGTACGAACTTTTTTTTTTTTTTTTTTTTTTTTTAACAGGTTGCTATATATTGTGTTCGGCATTCACTGCCGAGGGTGCTGAAAGAGTTACTGCCGATCAGTTAGCTCTTTCAGCACCTTGGACAGTGACGGGCGTCGACTAGCCTCATCTCTATGATGGCGGCTGCGCGAAAATCACACAGCCGCGCATCATACACGGATGACACACGCAGCTGTCAAATGGTTTTTGCGCGCGCAAAACGCCGCGTGGTTTGCGCGCGCAAAAACGCAACGTTCGTCTGAATCTGCCCTAAAGGTGAAAGCCACTCACAGGTACAGGTGATGCGCAGTAAACTTGTGTCATTGACAGAAGCACACGTTGAATGACGAGTCCGCTAACTCGAGTGGAGAGAACATCATCAGGAAAACCACCTTTGACATGAGATCTTTTGGAATTTTCATTTTGTATAAACTGTTCTGAATGTAAATGTTTTCTTTTTAAAGTATTTTTTTTTCCATTGAAGTAAAAAACTAGCTAGAATAATGTCTAAACAAAAAAAACACACACCATACGATTAGTGATGGGCCTCATTTATCAAAACAGTCTGCCCATTGCAACCAAGTAGATCTCTGCTTTCATGTTTTTTAATCTGCGGAGGAAAAATGTAAATTGAGCTGTGGTTGTTGCCCATAGCAACCAAGACAGTTTACTTTAAGGCTGGGTTCACACAGTCTTTTGTAGGAGGAAAATCTTTCTTAAAAATTCAATTTGGAATTTTGAGGCAGATTTTCCTCTGCCTGCACGCAGATTTTCGCAGCGTTTTTTGTCCACGGTCATTGAGCACCGCAGGTATAAAACGCTGCGAAATACACTTTCTCTGCCTCCCATTAAGGTCAATGGGAGGTCAGAGGCGTAACGCCCGAATATAGGGCATGTCCCTTCTTTTTCCCGCGGGCCATTCTAAATTGATTTTTGAAGCGGAGTAATTTTATTTTCATATATTTTTGCCCACTTGCTAAAATTTAATAGAAGCCCAAACAAAACTAAAAATTCTTACTACACCCCTAGATGAACACCTAAAGCGGTTTCACATTATAATTAGTCACACCAAATTCAAAAAATGGTTGAAAAACCCCTAACAAAACTCGCACTATACCCCTAGATGAATACCTTCAAGGGTAGAGTTTTCAAAATAAGGTCAGTTGGAATCACTGAAATAGCATACTGCAGATTAAAATGTAATTTGACAGCATCATTTCATATAAATGTAATATTCCTTCAAAACATATTTTTTTTAAAATAATTTTACTGAGTTTGCCTATTATAACTATGTTGTAATGTCCGTAGCTGCGGGCTGTCAGCTCCATTCCCTCCCTGACAGCCGCGAGTCGGCAAGCGCTGGCCCCAGCCTCCTTCTCAGGAGATACCAGCACTCGCATCCACTCACCTCAGCCGAATCCCGTAGGGTGCGCGTGCGCTCGTGCCCACTCTTAAAGGGGCAGCGCGCGCACCGGACATTGTGGATAAACTTTGACCCGCGAGTACCCTGGACTAGAAAAGAGGGTCCAGCCCCCTAGTTCAATGCCTGAGCGTTGTTGTGTTCCCTAGTTTGTCTATGTGATGGCCCCCTAGTGTGTTCCTGTTCCAGTCCCTGTACCAGTTCCTAGCATTCCATACATTTCTGGTCTAGCACTGAGCTGTGCCAAAGTCGTGCCGTGCTGCATCCACGTCTGACCTGCTTCACCTCGCCTGACCTCCGCCTGCTACCTAGACCCAGCCGAGCCTGCCCTGCTGCTGTCTGAGCTGCCACAGGTACCTATAGACTCTCACCTGCTCCGTTGGCCAGCTAACTTACCGCCAAGGCGGTACGGCCCAGTGGTTCCACAGACCCTTCGTGACATATGTCCTGCCATATAAAGCGGTTATATTAATTCTTATAAACTGTTTGTGGATATGGGCATAGTTCTTTATATTTGGAGTAGGGATGTCACGATACCAGAATTTGGACTTAGATACCGATACTTTGTTTAGTATTGCGATTTCGATACCAATTTCGATACTTTGCCAACAGTAATAAAAAAAATTCTTCAGTTTTCTGATGTGAGGCGCGACGTGTGATGAATTTTGAATGCGCCTCACATTAATAGTAATTAATCCCATCATGTTTCTCAGTCATAATGGGTTAATGTGCGTGGTACATGATGGGGTTAATTACTATTAATGTGAGGAACATGGAGGTTAAATCCATCGCACCACACGCCTCATATTAATAAGTGATAGAAAGCAGTATTTCATTTTTTTACAGCGTACACATCATAAATGATGCAAAAAAATTGTTGTGAGCGCCAATACTGAATGTGTATATTTTATGAATTGAGACTTATTTTAATGTTTATTGTAAAAAAGGTGAATGTATATATTTTTTTAAATTTAACAATACTTTGTTTTTACTTTATTTTTAAACTTTAATGTACTGACATATATCAGATATGTGCCAGTACATTAGCCTGTGGACGGATAGCACACAGGCAGTTGTTAGGACATACTTGGGTATGTCCTAACATGAAATATGGTAGGACAGCTCTGGGGTCCTTCAATAGACCCTGGGCTGTCTGCCCATATATGGTATGGCCCTCGATCGCGTCACAGGAATTCCCTGTGACGCGATCCAGGGGCATCCCCCATCTCATTTTCCCCTGAATGCTGCAGTCAGCTGTGATCGCAGCATTCAGGGGAATAACGGCGGAGATGAGCGGTTTCTCTGATCTCCGCCGTTATAGAGCGGGGCTGCGGCTGTGTAATACACTCATCGCCCCGCTCCTGACAGGAAGTGCGCGTGCGGTCAGCATGAGGAGGTGCGGCCGGCGCTGCACTAATGAGCGGCAGTTCAGGCACTGGGGACAGAACATGGGGGTGTTTTGTAGAGCGCCCGCCATGTTCTGTCTTCAGTGACGCCGCTCATTAGTGCAGTGCTGGCCGCATCGCATCATCCTGACCCCGCGAACTTATCATGACTCAGGAGCGGGGCTGTGGCTGAATTACACATGTATTACACAGCCGCGCTCCCATACATTCATGTATTACTATACTGAGCTGTGCGGCTGCGCAGCTCAGTATCGAAATACAGGAAATAGCGGTATCGAACCGTTTAGGGATGCACAGTATCGAAACAGTATCGAAGTTTCGATGCACCGTGCATCCCTAATTTGGATGTTACTCAATTTACGAGCTGTTCCTTATCAATACATTATGGGCTTTTTTGTTGTTTTGTTCAGGTTTTTGCACAACTTTTTAAACCCGAAAATACTTACAGGAAAACTGACAATATATCTCAGGGGATTAGTGATCCTTTACTGTCCATAAAGATGTTGTTGGACACTGCCCTTTTATATAGTCTGCAGGTGATTGGTTGTTTTGCGCACATTACGGTTCCTACTTTGCCGGGCAGGGACCTGTAATGGTGTGCCAACGTCCCTTGGCACGTTCATCTCTGATATAGAGATTGATGGGGCTAAAGAGACGTTATATGACCAGTCCCTTTGAAAAAAAGAAGTGACATTATAAAGCCCTGTTCTTTCATCCTGTGAACATGCTCAAGTTCTAACATTTTTCCTCCAGTTCTCAAATATATTGCCCTTCAGTCCAATACAGTTCTAATTTTATTTCTCCCTGCTTTAACTGTTCTTAACAGCCATGGACTGACACATTTGTTGGTCATCTGCTTTGTTAGCATGACATAGTTACATACACTGGCAAATGCACTTCTACGGGTTAATATGCAGTGGAAGGCAACCATGCCCCAAAAATAATAGATTTGATAAAAAAAAAATTGATTATTACTGTTGGCCAAGTATCGTCTTGATATAGAAATTGCAATACTACATAAAGTATCGTTATCGAAGTCCAAATTCTGGTATCGTGACATCCCAAATTAGGTATGGGCCTCAATCGCATCACATGGGTTCCCTGTGAAGAAATCAAAGGGGAAACACCCCTGACTCTTTCCCTTTAAATGCTGCGTTCAGCATGGATTGTGGCATTCGAAGGGTTAACGGCAGAGCTGAATTGTTGGTTTCTCTATTGTCTGCCGTTAGATCGTGGCTGCAGCTGTGTATTACAGCAGTTGCTCTGTGAGTTTAGCGCACATGCACAACAGCGATCAGCAGGACGAGTATGCTCGTCCTGATGTGGCAACATCCTGCCACATACTTGTTCAGCGTCGCTAACCAGTTAAAGGGGTTGTCCAGTGCAGAGAACCCATTGTCATAATCCCCTATTAGGGAATTTTGAGTTCCCTAATTGGGGGTCCTCTGTTCAGTATTCTCATCTCTTGGCCAGAATGGAGAACAGTTAAAAAGAGTATCTCGTGCTCTGGTGGACCAATCTTGCATTACATAGACAGCACATTGATATGAATAGGCGCTGTGTAATGCTTAATTTACCCTGTTGTGGCGCTGCAGGAAAACCGAACACTTAGGCTGGCCACACAATTTTTATAGCAGTTGGTCGAACCCTCGGTCGGCCCACAGCTATTCTTACCGAGCTCCCGATACACGTGCACGCTCGGCCAGAGAGCCCATATGACAGTGAATGGCTTAGTACAGAGCCATAAATGCCTTTTTGTACATAGCTGTGCCTAACAGATATTGTCCCCTAGGAGCAATGCGGAAAACGTCAGAAAAGCAACCATATGATATTGGAGGTACAGTAGAAGCCTGCACCTCCATGGCAGTCCTGTTAGGTCTCGTTCATAAGTGTACATGAGCCCTTAAGTTTTTGGCATGGTTGAGTATGACAAATACATAACTCATGTTTTAAAGGGCTGGTTTTACAGTTCTTGACCCCACCAGCAATATCCTCTGTCCAACTACAGTTACCAATCTTGTTAAAAATCTGCGTTGACAAACAACTGTATCCCGTGCTATTACCATCCCGTATATTAGGCCTCTGCAGAGGGCTTTTTACTTATATATGTTACTAACAGAACTTCAATATTTAGTTAATGTTTGTATAAGAAGCTAGTTTAGTGGGGCTTTGATAGAGCATTGCATACCTCAATATAGACTTGTGCCTGTCTATTTATAAAATACAAAAATGCATTTACATTTTTCCTGGTAAGAGGTTATTAGAACCATATGAAAATAGAATCAACAATTGGTAGAGCCTGCTAAAATATTACACAAGACACCTTCTTGGAGATTCCTTTGGGGTGACATGGACCTCGCACGAAAAGAGCAAAACCAGCAGATACAAAATATACAAAAAAATTAAGTAAAAATTACAGGCAATGTGGTCTCAAATACACCATGTGATATACCATTAAGAAATGTATCCCATAAGAGGCTTTTAAAAGGTAATTTATCCAATAAGAAGTTTCATTCATTTAAATGGAACTTGCAGAAATCGGTGTGCTTGATACAGAAAAAAAAACTCCAATGAATGGAACGGATTGGAAATTTCTTTCAAATTCATTTACACGTGACAGATTTTGTTAAAAAGTGTAGCTAAAAGTTTGACAAACTTCTGACATGTCACAGTGACATGTCAGAAGTTTGTATTGGTGGGGGTCCGAGCACTGAGACCCCCACCAATCTCTAGAATGAAGCGCTCGTGTGAGCGCTCAGCCGCTTCGTGTCTGTTCAGCTTTTTCCGGAAAGCCAATGTATCGGTGTACGGGCTCAGACTTTCTATTGAGTCCGTACACCAATACATTTCCACAAAAAGCCGAACAGACATGAAGTAGGTGAGCGCGAACACGAGCACTTCAGCTTCTTCCTTCTAGCGATTGGTGGGGGTCTCAGTGCTCAGACCCCCACCAATCAAAACTTCTGATTTTGTCAAACGTTTAGCTACACTTTAAAAAAACAGAAGTTTGACTTTTAGGCCCCGTTCACACTGAGTTTTTTGCAGGTGGAAGAGCCATAAACGCCTTAGCCTCCCATTGATTTCTGGCTTTTTTTTAAATGCGGTTTCAGACGCGTGTTCCGCATCAAAAACAGCGCCAAAATGCTCTGCGTGAACATGTATGTAATTTCGCATTAAGGGGCCCTCTCACAGCTCCATCGACGAAAAAAAATAAAAGTTATGGTTCTCAGAATATAGCGAAACAAAACATATTTAGGAGGTAATAACCTTGGAATGCCTTTACCTATCCAAGCGATTGTGAGATTGTTTTCTCATGACACATTGGACATCATGTTCGTGGTAAAATTTGGTCTTTGCATTCAGTATTTAATTGTGAAAAACTCCAAAATTAAAGGTTTGGGTTTTTTTTTGTCACCTTGCCTACACAAAAAAAAAAAATGGACGTTTTTTTTTTTCTTCTTTATGCCGTTCAACTCGCTGGATCAGGAACATTAAATTTTAATAGTTTGGACTTTTACAGATGCGGCAAAACCACTTATGTTTATTTTTTTATGGTTAACATATTTTTTTTTTGTTTTATAATAAAATAAAGAGAAAAGGGATGTTTTTTTTTTCCTTTCTCTTGTTTAATCCCTTTTAGACACTGCCCGATGTAAACGGTTAAGGTCGGGAGGGAAAGTATGGACAGGCATGTCCGCTCCAAAAGTTGAGCGCATCTACTGTATGTTACAGCTAACACTTCACTACAACCAGAGGGATCCCGTTCACTTAAAGAGGCTCTGTCACCACATTATAAGTGCCCTATCTCCTATATAAGAAGATTGGCGCTATAATGTAGGTGACTGTAATGCTTTTTATTTAAAAAAACAATCTATTTTTACCACTTTATTAGCGATTTTGGTTTATGCTAATGAGTTTCTTAATGCCCAAGTGGGCGTGTTTTTACTTTCGACCAAGTGTGCGTTGTACAGAGGAGTGTGTGACGCGGACCAATCAGCGTCATGCACTCCTCTCCATTCATTTACATAGCAGCATCGCGTTCTTACTAGAATGCGATGTGCAGCCACATACACAGACATTAACGTTAATCAAGTGTCCTGATAATGAATATACATGACCTCCAGCCTGGACATCATGTGTATTCAGAATACTGACACGTCTGAATCTTTTCTGAGAGATTTCCAGCAAGGGAAACGAAATCTCGTTTACATCGTAATCTCGCGAGATTACGCATGTCTTGCTGGAATCTCACAGAAAAGATTCTGAAGTGTCAGGATTCTTACACATGACGTCCAGGCTGGAGGTCATGTATATTCATTATCAGGACACTTGATTAAAGGCAAGGTGTCGCGGAAATTTTTTTTTTTATATACAATATTGCTTTTAGTATGTCATTAAAAGAAATTTTATTTATTTGTGTTTTTGTGTTGTACTTTTTATTTTTTCATTTCTTTTACTTCTCTATGGGGGCTGCCATTTTTTTCATCTCTGTATGTGTCGATTAACGACACATACAGAGATGGAATACGGCAGCTACAATGCATAGGACTCAATGAATGGCTCCCGTCTATTGTATCTGCTCTCTGGCTCTGTTCTGCGCAGACGCAGGTCAGAGTCACACAGCAGATCAGCTGTTTGCAGGGAGATCGCAGGCGCCATCATGAAGACCAGCTGCACTGCAGGTAAGGTGTGTGTCTGTCCCTCTTCTCTCACAGACCGCCGCTCTCGTGACCCCCGACGGGCCCCCCTATAGTCGTGCAGGACTCTGTATAAAGGACACATGATGTAACTGTCCTGGGAAAGCTGGGTGATAATATGCTCGCTGTTAGTGTGGTACCCAGCTTTCCCAGACCCCTGAACGATAAATCTCTCTAGTTGTGCTGAGACTGAGAGGTTCATTAGTCACATCCCCAAACAGTCTCAGCACAACTAGAGAGATTTACCGTTCAGGGGTCTGGGAAAGCTGGGTGACCACCATTACCCCTCCTACTGGAGTGTGAGAGGTTCACTAGTCACATCCCCAAACACACTCCAGTAGGAGGGGTAATGGTGGTCACCCAGCTTTCCCAGAAGCAGATATAACCAGGAAAGGGCTGGATGGACGGGCTGAGGGTGCACAGGGTCTTTGGTGAGCCCCCCTCTATCATGTGATCGGACCTAGGTTAGCGGTTCTGATGAAGACGGGGTCCATGTGACTATAAATCTGTCCATAACAAGAGACAGTGCATTCAGGACAAGCCCTGCCCTCATGCCATAGTTGTATGGTTCTGTCTGTAGTGATGGCGGTGGGTGGCTCTGACACCCGCCTCCCCCGTCGGGTCATCTCAAGACAGAAGGGGTGTCCGGATAGGAGACACAGCGCCGCACCTGTCCTCAGGTTGTGTCTGGTATTGCAGTTCACCTCCATTGAAGTGAATAGGACAGAGCTGTAATACCACACACGACCTGAGGACAGGTGCGGCGCCATATTTTCCTGGACGACCCCTTTAAGACTTTCCCGTGTGTGTGTCAGAGCGGAGTGTGCACGGGCGCCGCTGATACTTCATAGCCGCTTATCAACTGTTTTGAAGAATCAGCGGCGAGCGCACACACACACACACACGCACACACAATCAAGCATTTTTTGATGTGGTTTTTGGCACGTAAAATGTGCAAAAAAAAAAAAAAAAAAAAAAGTGTCAAATATACGCCGTGTGAACCTGTCAACTGAGGCTGGGTTCACACGACCTATTTTCAGACGTATTGGAGGCGTTTTACTCCTCGAATTACGTCTGAAAGAACGCCTCCAATACGTCGGCAAACATCTGCCGATTACTTTCAATGGGTCTTACGATGTACTGTGCCGACGACCTGTCATTTTACGCGTCGCTGTCAAAAGACGGCTTGTAAAATTTCAGCCTCGTCAAAAGAAGTGCAGGACACTTCTTGGGACGTTTTTGGAGCCGCTTTCTCATAGACTCCAATGAAAACAGCTCCAAAAACGGGCGTAAAAAATGCAGAGAAAAACACGAGTTGCTCAAAAAACTTCTGAAAATCAGGGGCTGTTTTCCCTTGAAAACAGCTCCGTATTTTGAGACGTTTTTGACTCTACGTGTGAACATACCCGAAGGGTATGTTCACACACGTTTTCAGCTGAAAAATCGTAAGCAGAACACCTACAAGCAACTGCCCATTGCTTTCAATGGGAAATACGGCTTTCTGTTCCAAAAGGGCGTTTTACGTGGTCGTTTTCCAAAAATGGCACATAAAAAGACGCCCGCCAAAATGAAGTGCACATCACTTCTTGGGACGTTTTTGGAGCCTTTTTTCATTGACTATAGAAAAACAGCTCCAAAAACGGCCGTAAAAAACACGAGTTTGATTAAAAAAATGACTGACAATCAGGAGCTGGTTTCCCTTTGTTTAGTAAGCGTGTGAACATACCCTTAGCCTTTTGGTGTGTCCTATAACTTCTGCCAGCGGCAGAATCACACCCAAAACGGCTGCCGGACACTGCTTAGCAATTTGAAGACACCTTTTCCTGGCTTGTAGGTTGCTTTGCCTTATTCACCTTGCTGCCATTCTGGGAAGTGCCCCCCCCTGGTGGCCAACATAGGAAAACATGTGAAATTATTATTTAATTTTTAATACTTTCCACCATGTGGAAGAAAGAAAAAAAAAAAAAAACAGCAAAAAAAACAGCAAAAAAAAAACGTAAAAAATATAATACAAATAAGTAACGACACTTAAAAAAAAAAAAAAAAGGTTTAGCTCGCGACACATTCCATTTAACGTTAATCTCTGTGTATGTGGCTGCACATCGTGTTCTAGTAAGAACACAGTGCTGCTGTGTAAATGAATGGAGAGGAGTGCATGACGCTGACTGGTCACAGATTGGTCAGCGTCATACACTCTGTACATCGCCCACTTGGTCGAAAGTAAAAACACGCCCACTTGGGCAATAAGAAACTCATTAGCATAAAGCTAAAATAAATAAAAAAAATCGCTAATAAAGTGGTTTTTCTAAATAAAAAGCACTACTGTCACCTACATTATAACGCCGATCTCCTTTTAACCACTAAAATACCTCGGTAAGTAGCAAACGTGACATCCAAGCCGTTAGAAAGCGAGGGGACGGCCCCCTCCAACACCCCATCAGTCGATTGTGTCACAGGGTAACGATGGTTGTCATGGCAGAGAGGGGGCCTTATGAAGACTCTCAGGTCTGCCATCTTTGCACTCCTATTAATTAATACAAGCCTGTAAATATCATGATATACAGCAATACATTGGTATTGCAGTACATCGTGCAAGCAATCGATTGCTGGTTCAAGTCCTCTAGCGGGACTAATAAAAAAAAAAAAAAGTAAAACAGTTTATATATATATATATTGACCTCGGCTGCCATGACAACCCACTGCACCTTTCAATCGCAACACCGGGGAGGGGGCATTGGAATGATAAAGAAGCCCTCCCTATGTCTAATAGCTTAGAGACCATGGTTGCTAGGGATGCACGATGCATCAAAACTTTGATACTGTTTCGATACTGTGCATCCCCAAACGGTTCGATACCGTTATTTCATGTATTTTGATACTTCGCTGCGCAGCCCCACAGCTCAGTACTGTAACACATGAATGTATGAGAGCGGGGCTGTGGCTGTGTAATACCGTCATCGCCCCGCTCCTGACAAGTGCGTGCCGTCAGGATGATGCGATGCGGCCAGCGCTGCACTAATGAGCGGCGGCACTGAAGACAGAACATGGCGGGCGCACTACAAAACACCCCCCCCCCCCGTGTTCTGTCCTCAGTACCTGAACCGCCGCTTATTAGTGCAGCGCTGGCCGCATCACCTCAGGCTGACCGCGCGCGCACTAGTTGTCAGGAGCGGGGCAATGGTTGTATTACACAACCGCAGCCCCACTTTATAACGGCGGAGATTAGAGAAACTTCTCATCCCCGCAGCTATTCTCCTTGAAAGCTGACTGCAGCATTCAAGAGGAAAATGAGAAGGGGGAATGCCCCTTGGATCGCATCACAGAAATCCCTGAAACGCAATTGAGGGACATACCATATATGGGCAGACAACCCAGGGTCCATTGAAGGACCCCAGGGCTGTCCTACCATATTTCCTGTTAGGGCATACTTAGGTATGTCTTAACAACTGCCTGTGTACTATCTGTACACAGGCTAATGTAGTGGCATATAGATATGTCAGTACATTAACGTTTAAAAATAAAAGTAAAAACAAAGTAATGTTATATTTAAAAAAAAAATACACATACACCTTTTTTACAATGAACATTAAAATAAGTCTCAATACATAAAATACACATTCAGTATTGGCGCGGCCGTAATAACCTGCACAACTATTTTTTGCATCATTTATGATGTGTACGCTGTAAAAAAATAAAATAAAACACTGCCTTCTTTCACTTAACCCCTTAGTGACCACTAATACGCCTTTTTACGTGATTCACTAATGGGCTTTAGGCTAGGCTGACGCCTTTTCACGTCAGCCTAGTCTAAGTCCTGCACGGGTCTCCCGTGCAGGCAGGAGCCGGGGCTCTGCTGTCTGATGACAGCTGAGCTCCTGCTCCAACGCCCGCGATCGAAGTTTACTTCGATCGCGGCCGTTTAACCCGTTAAATGCCGCCGTCAATAGCGACCGCGGCATTTAACTTTGTTTACAGAGGGAGTGCGCTCCCTCTGTCACCCATCGGCGGCCCGATGGGGTGTCATGGCAGCCGGGGGCTTGATAAAAGCCCCCAGGTCTGCCCTGGACATATGCCTGTTAGGACGCGCCGGAGGCACGTCCTAACAGATTGCCTGTCAGATTTACACTGACCGGCAATAATGCTCTGGTATACGAAGTATACCAGAGCATTATAGCAGCGATCGGAAGATCGCACAGTAAAGTCCCCTAGTGGGACTAATAAAATCAGTCATCAAAGTGAAAGATTATTAATAAAAAGTACAGTAAAAAAATAAATAAAACCATTTTTTTCCATAAAAAGTGGTTTTATTTAGTAAAAGTGTAAAAAAAAAAAAAAAAAAAGTACACATGTGGTATCGCCGCGACCGTAATGACTCCATTAATAAAGTTAATATGTAATTTAAACCGCAAAGTGAACACCGTAAAAAAAAAACGCAAAAAACTATGGCGAAATTGCAATTTTTTTCCATTGCCCCCCAAAAAAGTCATAATAAAAATGAATCAATAAGTCCCATGTACCCCAAAACAGTACCATTCAAAACTACGTCTTGTCCCGCAGAAAACAAGCCCAAAAAATCACTACATTGATGGAAAAATAAAAAAATTACGGCTCTTGGAAAGCGACGATGCAAAAACAAATAATTTTAGTTTAAAAGTGTTTTTATTGTGCAAAAGTCGTAAAACATAAAAAAACCTCCACATATGTGGTATCGCCGTAATCGTACCGACCCATAGAATAAAGGTAACATGTTATTTACGTCGCATAGTGAACGGCGTCAATTTAAAAACGCATAGAACAATGGCGGAATTTCAGGTTTTTTTTATAATCCCCCCCCAAAAAGGTTAATAAAAGTTAATATAAAAATTATATGTACCCAAAAATGGTGCTATTAAAAAGCACAACTAATCCCGCAAAAAACAAGTCCTCATACAGCTATGTAGACGAAAAAATAAAAACGTTATAGCTCTTTGAATGAGACTATAGAAAAACGAATAAAATAGCTTGGTCATTAAGGCCTAAAATGGGCTGGTCACTAAGGGGTTAATGTGAGGCACGAGGTGCGATGAATTTAACCTCCATGTTCCTCACATTAATAGTAATTAACCCCATCATGTACCTTACACATTAACCCATTATGACTGAGAAACATGATGGGATTAATTACTATTAATGTGAGGCACATTCAAAATTGATCACACCTCGCGCCTCACATCAGAAAACGGAAGAAATTTATTTTTTTATTACGGTTGGCAAAGTATCGAATTGGTATCTAAATCGCAATACTAAATGAAGTATCGGTATCGAAGTCCAAATTCTGGTATCGTGACATCCCTAATGGTCGCTATGGACCACGGCATCTTAGTGGTTAAACGGTCGGGATCAGAGTGATCTTAGATCCTAGTCGTTAGAGCGAGATGTAATATAGTTCATGAGCCTGCTCGATACTACCCCCCCCTCCCGCTAGGACATATCTTTACGTCCTTTTGCTGAAAGGGGTGAAAGAGCATCTGTCACCAGACCTGTGAGCAGATTGCCCCTTCGGCGTATTAGGATACTGCCTTCTCCACAGCAGTTATTGATTTTCACTTCAGTGATCACATAGTATACAGGCACAATATCCGTGTTCATGGGTAGTGGTAAGGCTGGGCGATTAAGGCCTCATACTATTCGGTTTAACAGAATCGTTAAATTGTTTTATTTTGTGGCGCCGTGCTGCAGGAGGAAGCTCCGGCCCACCACCTCGTCACTGCCTGCTCTGCCCTGTCTGACAAGCTGCACCCCGTTCTGCACCCCGTTCTGTAGTGAACATGAGTTCTGTGGGGAAGCAGGGACTCCTAGTATTTAGCCACACCATCCTGTAGATACTACCCCCCCTTGCAGATCACACCTCCCTCTTGTAGATCACTCCGCCGTAGCTCCCACTAGGAGCGGTATCCCTGTTCAAAGTGTCGGCGACCTCTGGCCGTGGAGTCAGCCCCGAAAGCCAGCTAAAGTGGCCGCTATCTACAAGGGGGGGGGGGGGGGGAGTGCGATCTACATGTGGGAGTGCGATCTACAAGGGGGGGGTGGTGTTGCGATCTACATGGAGGGGGTGCGATCTGCAAGGGTGTGTGGCACTAGATGGCGGCGGCACTGTTACTATATGGGGGCCCTGTGGCACCATCTACTGGGGCATTGCGGCACGATCTACAGGGACATTCCAGCTCGATCTACAGGGACATTGCAGTATTTTCGGTGGATTGGGACAAAAAAATAATAATAAAACCTGTCAAAGGAAATCCATTTGGAGACACTGATGGAGAATGGACATGTGCCCGCTAAGCGATATCTGCCTGCCGCTGCTGCAATTTACACTGCCCTCACTGCAATTTCGGAGACCGGCTGAGGTGGTGACAAGCAGAGGGGGCTGTCCATGCACACAACGCATCATTGATTATAGATTCTGGTAACCTCTTTCCTGCCGTGGGACACAGAAGTTATAATCAATTAGTGATACATTTTTCCAATAGTATTTCTGATAAAGTATTTGCAGAGGTTAAAAGCTGTGAAGTTACGTACAATTATAGCAATATATGTTAAAAAGTTATTTATATAAAAGAAAATAATTTATTAAATCATCTCTTGGTTTGTTTTTTTTCAGTTTACTTAGCAGTAATAAGAAAAATCGCCTTTAGGCCCCATGCACACGACCGTATTTTTGTCCACCCGTAAATACGGGTCCTTGGTCACGCGTATTCGACCCGTATTGCACCAGTATTTACGGACCCGTGCCCGCAAATACGGGTCCGGTGTCACCCGTATTCCACCTGTATTTACGGGCACGTTTTAGACTGCAAAATTGCACTGCACTAATCGGCAGCCCCTTCGCTCTATCAGTGCAGGATAGAGAGAAGGGACAGCCCTTTCCGTAATAAAAGTAAAAGAAATTCATACTTACCCGGCCGTTGTCTTGGTGACGCATCCCTCTCTTGACATCCAGTCCGACCTCCCTGGATGACGCGGCAGTCCATGTGACCGCTGCAGCCAGTGATTGGCCGCAGCGGTCACATGGGCTGTAACGTCATCCCAGGAGGCCGGACTGGAGGAAGAAGCAGGGAGTTCTGGGTAAGTATGAACGTCTTTTTTTTTTTATACAGCTTTATCTATATTCTGATCCACTGTCCAGAGTAGAGAAACAGTTACTGCCGATCGTTTAACTCTTTCAGCACCCTGGACAGTGACTATTTACTGACGTCGCCTAGCAACGCTCCCGTAATTACGGGTGCACACATGTAGTCACCCGTAATTACGGGAGCCCCATAGACTTCTATAGGCTGCCCGTGCCGTTATTACGGCCTGAAATAGGACATGTTCTATCTTTTTCAACGGCACGGGCACCTTCCCGTAAGCATACGGGGAGGTACCCGTGGCCAATAGAAGTTTATGGGCCGGTAATTACGGCCCGTAATTACGGGAGTTTTTACGGTCGTGTGAATGGGGCCTTAGGGTTTAAAAAAAATAAATCTAGATTTAATTTTTTTGCAAAAATCGCCCAGCCCTAGCGGCAGTGTGAAGTATTTCCTATACAAAATTAAGGACAATTCAAGACAGCGCTTCTCCATGGTCATGGAGTTTGAAGTTTAGATAAAAACTGAATTTTCAGTTTATGACTGGAGTAGGGCTGGGCGATTAATCAAATTAATTTGATTTATTTGCCCTCAAAGACTCTGACTATTCTGTTTTTTTATTTGATTCTTTAGTGTTGCCGTCGCGCCGCGTTGCAAGGGGAAGCTACGCCCCACCGTCTCGTCAGTTCCTGGTCCGCCCCGCCGTCTCGTCACTTCCTGGTCCGCCCCGTTCTGTCTCTGCTTCCCACAAACCTGCTGTTCTCTAGTGAACAAATGATACAGCGCACTCGCATGGGGGAAGTGGGGAAGCAGGGATTCCTAGTACATAGCCACACCGGCCTGTAGATACCGCCCCGCTGTAAATAGCACCCCCCTTGCAGATCACACCAATCACCCCCCCCCCCCCGCTTGTACCTTGCAGATCGCACCACAACCCACTCACCTTGTAGATCACACCGCTGTAGCTCCCAGTAGGAGCCGAATCCCTGGCCAAAGCGCCGGGCAACCCCTATCTGGGGATTCAGCTCCTAGTGGCAGCTACAGCAGCCCGATCTACACGCAAGTGACTGTCACTATATGTGGGCACTGTGTCAGCATCTACCCTGACAAATTAAATCCATTATCTTTTAACAGCCATGAAAAACGGACTAGAAATGGATGAGAATTTGGAGACACTGATGCAAAATGGACATGAAAACTTTTCACCGTCTTGTGATTGTACCCTAAATGACGGATGCCAGCAGTTCTGTTCACACATACCGTGATCGGGCCGCGAAATCCGGCTGACACACTGACTATTTTTCACGGTCCAATCACGGTTGTGTAAATCCGGCAATGTCGGAGACCGGTTAAGGTGCGGACGGGTAGAGAGGGATGTTAATGCACACAGCGCATCATTCCTTATACGTTCTGTTAACCTATTCCCTGCTGGGGAACACAGACATTATAATCAATTCGATATATATTTTTCCAAATGTATTTATAATAAAATAATGTATTTGCAGAGGTTAAAAGATGTGAAGTTATGTATAATAATTATAGCAATATATGTTACTCTTCGTTCACATCTGTGTTGGAGTCACGTTTGGACGTTCCGTCGGAGGTTTCCGTCAGAACGGGACCCTGAGCAGACACAAACGGAAACCAGAGGATTTCAATGGTGACTGAGCCGGTGCCCGTGGCTTCCGTCTGTCTCTTTTATGCACCGGACCCGTCGTTTTGGCGGAAGCAAAAGAGAAGCAATAGCGTAGTCGACTACGTTATTGATTCCGGGAAAACGACGGATCCGGTGCACAACAGACACAAACGGAAACCATGGGCACCAGATCCGTCACCATTGAAATCAATGGTAATGGAAACTGAAACCTCTGGTTTCCGTCGGTGTCAGTTTGTGTCTGCTCAGGGTCCCGTTCTGACGGAAAGCTCAGACGGAACGTCAGAACGGGACCCCAACGCAGAGGAGAAAAAAAAAAAAGAAAGATTTAAAAATCGAAAATCACCCAGAGTATTGAAAAAAAATATAGATTAAATTTTTGGCCAAAATCACCCAGCCCTAGACTGGAGTTAGATTTTATTAAAGTGGCTATCCAGGATCTTAACCCCTTCTCGCACAACGACGTACTATTCCATCGTGCCAAGTGAATCGTTTGCGCTCAATAACGGAATAGTACGTCGCGGGAGGAACGGCCATTTCAGCCATCCTCCCGACACATACAGGAGCTGTGACAGCTGCTGTCTCATACAGCCGTTGCTGCAGCTCCTTCAGCGGGGACCGATCGAGGTGTCCCCACTGATTAACCACTTAGAAGCCGCGTTCAATAGCGATCGCGGCTTTTTAGGGATTAAACCACCAGACGACCCGCTATGCCATCTACTAGTGTATTAGATAAGCGATCAGGGCCTCCTGCCCTCAAGTCCCCTAGTGGGAGAAAGTAATAAAGTAAAAAAAAAAAAAAAAAAAAAAAAAAGTTTACGTTTTAAAAGTAATAAAAGTAAAAATCCCCCTTTCCCTGATCAGTCCTTTATTATTAATAAAAACGGTACTGTACTGGTACCTCAGAAGCTCAGCAAATGTGACATGGCGCTCAGAAACCAATCCAGAAAAATCTACATGCCAAATAGCACTCCGGCTTTTGAGCTCTGCCGTTTGTCCAACCAGCAGTTTATGGCCACATATGGGGTATTGCCGTAATCGGGAGAAATTGCTTTACAAATGTTGGGGTGCATTTTCTGCTTTATTCCTTGTCCAAATTAAAAATTCATACCTTTCATTGGAAAAATGTGATTTTCAATTGCACAGCCTAATTCCACAAAATGCAGAAAAAAAACCTGTGGGATCTAAATGTCCACTATACCCCTCGATAAGTTCCTTGAGTGGTGTAGTTTGCCAAACAGGGTCACTTTTAACCCCTTAACGACCAAGGACGAAAATGAACGTCATGGTCGGCTGCTAGTTCCCGCACCATGACGTTCATTTTCGTCCGCATTTCAAACTGTCACTCTGTGTAAACACAGAGTGACAGACCCGCGCTGACAGCTGTCCTAGACAGCTGAGACATCAGTCTCGCCGGACAGCGGACCATCGCCGCTGATTTCGGCAGTTAACCCCTTAAGTGCGGCGACGGATTGCCGTCGCCGCATTTAAGTGGTTTGAAGCACATCAGCAGCCCCCACGAAGTGATCGTGGGGGCTACCGATGCTGGTCACGGCAATCGGAGGTCAGATAATGACCTCCGGGTTGCCATGCACGGAAGCCTCGGAGGAACAGCCGCCGGCCGTTCCTCCTCTGCTTCCTGTCAGTGTGACAGTCACGTCACAATGACAGTTAGAGTACATTACACTACGTGTGTAGTGTAATGTACTCTAGCAGCGATCAAAGCTGCAAGACTAAGTGTCCCCTAGTGGGACAAGTTAAAAAAGTAAAAAAAAGTAATAAAAATGTTTTAAAAAAAGTGTAAAAATAAAAGTTATAAGTTCTATAAACACTAAATGCTTTTTTCCTATAATAAGACTTTTATTATAGAAAAAAAATGAACACGTTAAAAAAGTACACATATTTTGTATCACCGCGTTCGTAACGACCCCAACTATAAAACTGTAATGTTATTTTTCCCGCACGATGAACACCCCAAAAAAAAATCAATAAAAAACTACGACAGAATCGCAATTTTTTGGGTCACCACCGCTCCCTAAATAAAGAATAAAAAGTGATCAAAAAGTCGCATGTACCCGAAAATAGTACCAATAAAAACTTCTATCCGTCCCGCAAAAAACAAGCCCTTACACAGCTTTTTTGACTAAAAAATTAAAAAATTATGGCTCTCAGAATATGGTGACACAGAATTTTTTTTTTTTTTATAAATAAGTCATTTTATTGCGCAAACGCTAAAAAAAAGGACCAAACCTATATACATATGGTATCGCCGTAATCGTACCAACCCGCAGAATAAAGTAAAAATGTCATTTATAGCGTACGGTGAGCGCCGCAAAAAGAAAACCTAAAAAACGGTGTCAGAATTCCTGTTTTTTGCTCAGGATTGCAAAAAAATTGAATAAAAAGTGATCAAAAAAAATCGCATGTACCCCAAAATGGTACCAATGAAAACTACAGATTGTCCCGCAACAAATAAGCCTTCACACCACTCTATTGATGGAAAAATAAAAAAGTTATGGCTCTTGGAAAGCGGGGAGTGAAAATCTAAAATATGAAAGCAAAAAATGGATCAGTCCTGAAAGGGTTAATTCATTTCTAATGAAAAAACGTATGACCCCATGTGGGGTATTTCCGTACTCGGGAGAAATTGCTTTATAAAAAAATGGTTGTTTTTTTTCCTCCTTTATCCCTTGTGAAAATGAGAAAATGCAACATTTTAGTGGAAAAAATGTTGATATTAATTTTCGCGCCCTAATTCTAATAAACTCTGCAAAAGACCCGTGGGGTCTAAATGCTCACTATACCCCTAGAAAAATTCCTTGAAGGTTTTTCCAAAATGGGGTCACTTTTGGTGGGTTTCCACTGTTTTGGTCCCTCCAGTGCATTGCAAATGCGACGTGGCACCGAAAACCATTCCAGCAAAATCATAAATCCAAATGGCGCTCCTTCCCTTCTGAGCCCTGCTGTGTGTCCAAACAGCCGTTTATTACCACATATGGGGTATTGTCGTAATCGGGAGACATTGCTTTACAAATGTTGGGGTGCATTTTCTTCGTTATTCCTTGTAAATAATAAAAATTTCTATGTTGTTTCAGAAAAAAAGTAGATTTTAATCCTTACAGACTAATTTCAATATATTTAGCGAAAAACCTGTGTGGTCAAAATGCTAACTATACCCCTAGATAAATACCTTAAGGGGTCTAGTTTTCGAAATGGGGTCGTTTATGGGGAGTTTCTATCATTCTGGCAGCTCAAAGCCTCTCCAAATGTACAGTGGGGCCTAAAACATTTTCAAGCAAAATATGAGTCCTGAAAGCCTCCGGGTGTTCCCTTCCTTTGGGGCCCTGCCGTGTGTCCAAACAACGCATTAGGGCCACAATGTGGGTATTTTTGAAAACAGGAGAAAGAGGGTGATAGATTTTGGGGTGTGTTTCTTCATTTTCATGGTCGCTTTACAAAGAAATCGGTCTTCAAACAAATACTTTTATGAAAAAAGTGAAATTTTTTTTTTTTTCACCTGATATGCATTAAATTTAGCAAAGAACTGTGGGGTCAAAATAATTACTATACCCCTAAATAAATACCTTATGGGGTCTAGTTTTCTAAATGGGGTCGTTTATGGGGAGTTTCTATCGTTCTCGCAGCTCAAAACCTCTCCAAATGTACAGTGGGGCCTAAAACATTTTCAAGCAAAATATGAGTCCTGAAAGCCTCCGGGTGCTCCCTTCCTTTTGGGTCCTGCCGTGTGTCCAGGCAGCGCATTAGGGCCACAATGTTGGTATTTTTGAAAACAGGAGAAACAGGGTGATAGATTTTGTGGTGTGTTTCTTCATTCTCATGGTCGCTTTACAAAGAAATTGGTCTTCAAACTGATACTTTTATGAAAAAAAGTGAATTTTTTTTTTTTTTCACCTGCTATGTATTAAATTTAGCAAAAAACTGTGGGGTCAAAATACTTACTATACCCTTAGGTAAATACCTTAAGGGGTCTAGTTTTCTAAATGGGGTCATTTGTGGGGGTTTCCACCATTCTGACACCTATGAGCCTCTGAAAACCTGGCTTGGTGCAGGAAAACAAAATGTACTTCAAAATTTATAAAATTATTATTTAATTTGTAAGTCCTCTAAATTGCTGAAAATTTATTTTATTTTTTCAAAAGTGCTGCCAAAATGGAGTAAAGAGATGGAAATATATATTTAATTAAAAAAATTGTGCAGTATGTGTGTACATATGTGACATATTGCAGTTAAAAATAGGGGAAAATGGTAATTTTTACAAAATTTCTTCCATTTTTCTATTTTTTAATTAATTTCCGCAAATCGTATCAGTCTACTTTTACCACTAAAATAAAGTACAACATGTGACGAAAAAACAATGTCAGAATTACTTGGATATTCAAAACTTTCACAGAGTTATTCTCTGATAAAGTCAGACATACCAGATTTGACAAATCTGGCTTGGTCATTAAGGTACAAACATGCCCGGTCATTAAGGGGTTAAGGGGGTTTCCACTGTTTTGGCACCACAAGACCTTCAAAACGGACATGGTGCCTAACAAAAAAGGAGGCCTCAAAATCCACTAGGTGGTCCTTTGCTTCGGAGGCCGGTGCTTCAGTCCATTATCGCACTAGGGCCACATGTGGGATATTTCTCAAAACGGAAGAATCTGGGCAATAAGGTTTGAGTTGTGTTTCTCTGGTAAAACATTCTGTTTTACAGAATTTTTTTTTGCATTTTTCTAAATGTAAATGTATCTGCTTGTAAAACAGATCGTAAAACCACACAAAATGGTTACTAATTAACATTTCCCATAGGTCTACTTTATGTTGGCATCGTTTTTTGAACCTCTTTTTTTTCTACAAGGCTTAGAACTTTAGCAGAAATTTTTCATATTTTCAAGAAAACTTCCAAAACCTATTTTTATAGGTACCAGTTCACTTCTGAAGTGGCTTTGAGGGCCTTATATATTAGAACCCCCATAAGTCACCCAATTTTTTAAAACTGCACCCCTCAAAATTTTCAAAACAGCATTTAGAACGTTTAACCCTTTAGGTGTTTCACAAGAATTAAAGCAAAGTAGAGGGGAAATGTACAAGTTTCTTTTTTTTGTCAGAAAATCCATTTTAATCCATTTTTTTCTGTAACACAGAAGGTTTTACCAGAGAAACACAACTCAATATTTATTGCCCAGATACTGCAGTTTAGAAATATCCCACATGTGGCCCTAGTATGTTAATAGACAAACACAGGCCTCACAAGGAAAGGAGCACCGAGAGGATTTTGGGGCCTCCTTTTTATTAGAATATATTTTAGAACCATGTCAGGTTTAAAAAGGTCTTGTGGGGCCAAAATTGTGGAAACGCCCACAAAGAGACACCATTTGGCAAACTACACACCTCAAGGAATTCATCAAGGGGTATAGAGCATTTTAACCTCACAGGTTTTTTGCTGAATTTAGTGGAATTCGTCCGTAAAAATAAAAATCTAAATGTTTTCCAATAAAACTTAGAAATGATCAATTTTTACAAGGAATAAAGAAAAAGTGCCCCAAGATTTGTAAAGCATCGATCACATTATGTAGGAGATAGGGCACTTATAATCTGGTGACAGAGCCTCTTTAAGGGGTTAAAATTGATGGCCCATGCTTAAGATAGGCCATCACTACTAAAATCAGTGGGAGTCTGACTCGGTAAGTGTTAACCCGCTGATGTCTCCTTGTTGTTTACCTCAGGTTTTATTTCTGTTTGTATTTGCACACGCAGTTACATTCGTAGCGGCTGTGCAAGGTGTGAGTCGGACCCCCACCGATCCAAGGATAGGCCAACAATTTTTAAATTCTGGATAAATCCTTTAACTGCATCTAAGGGTATGTGCACACACACTAAATACGTCCGTAATTGACGGACGTATTTCGGCCGCAAGTACCGGACCAAACACAGTGCGGGGAGCCGGGCTCCTAGCATCATAGTTATATACGATGCTAGGAGTCCCTGCCTCGCTGCAGGACAACTGTCCCGTACTGTAATCATGTTTTCAGTACGGGACAGTAGTTCCACGGAGAGGCAGGGACTCCTAGCATCGTACATAAGTATGATGCTAGGAGCCCGGCTCCCTGCACTGAGTTCGGTCCGGTACTTGCGGCCGAAATACGTCCGTCAATTACGGACGTAATTAGTGTGTGTGCACATACCCTAATCGAGGCTGCGCAAGATCCTATGATCCAATACTTTCCTGAAGACACTGCTACAAGAAGAAGCCTTACAACAACCCATCCAGGACCTTTCAGTGATGTAACAGATTAGCAGCTTTTTTAGCTCTGGAGTGTGAGGCTTGTTTCTCATGTTGCAGCCAGAAATTAGTTTTTTTTGGGCACAAACCGTGGCAGAACTGTGCCTTTTTGCACCAATTTCTGTAAAACCGTGACAAAGTGGCGTGGTTCACAGCAAAAATAAATAAGACGACGCATTTTAAACGTTAAGTGTTAACTAAGCCGGACAATCAGAAGCAAATTATACGGTGACGGGCAAAGAGAGGGAAGAAGGGGAGGTAGCAACGTCCAGCTTTGTTCCATGGGAACTAAGCAGCCTCTTCATAAAGACTGATAATACGACCAGCAATTCCTGCTTCTGAATTAGGAGGCAAGAGAAGTCTATATATAGCAAACAGCTGAGCACTGAATAGAAGGGCTTCATATAAAATTCAAGAGCATTGGAACTTGGCTTTTTAATGTGTTTTTTTAGTGCAACCAGTTATTGCATTAAAGTTTATGGTAAAATATAAAATGCACTAAAATAAACACGAATGTGGATCAGAAGCATTCAACCGTCGGACAGGTGCAAGAATTTACCTACATTTATTAATATGCAAAACTCTTAAAATTCTACAATACAAAATCCAAGAACAAAAACTCCTGCATTTACAGGATGTGAACCAGTTTTGAACTGCTACATTCGGATGCTGTAATGCGGCTTTACATAAGTTTTTATAGTATAGGTTATAAACAGTGTATTTTATTGTATTATACACAATTGTGTAATTCACCCCCTTGTGACCGTTGTGAATTAATGTAGAGAACTACATATTTGCATATGTTAAAATTACTATAAAGAAAGTCTTGTTAACACATGAGCTATCAAGACAAACAAGGACCAAACACTTCTTGGCAAATGTGTTTCATGCAATAAATTTTAGTTTAAATTATGGGGGTGCGTGCGCTTAAACTTGTTTACCAAGAGGTCCTAAAACTCTTTCCATAGAAGACCGCACATGAATGTTATACTTTATGAACCAATTGGATCTTTATTCATATTTTTTTTTCCCTCAAAGTTACAGAAAACACAAAAAAGTTATGTAAATGAGACTATTAGGCTATGTTCACACGGGGTCTTTTGCCGAGTTTTTTGACGCGGAAACCGCGTCGCAAAACTCGGCAGAAACGGCCCGAGAACGCCTCCCATTGATTTCAATGGGAGGCGTCGGCGTCTTTTTCCCGCGAGCAGTAAAACTGCCTCGCGGGAAAAAGAAGCGACATGCCCTATCTTCGGGCGCTTCCGCCTCCGACCTCCCATTGACTTCAATGGGAGGCAGGAGAAAGCGTGTTTTCTGCCCGCGGCGCTCAATGGCCGCGGGCGAAAAACGGCGCGATCATTGCTATTCACACGGAGTATTTTGGGGGAGGAATATCTGCCTCAAAATTCCGTTTGGAGCTTTGAGGCAGATATTCCTCCCCCAAAATACTCCGTGTGAACATAGCCTTAGAGGTTGGCTGGTTTTGAACAAAAATACAATTAAAAAACACCCTATTACGGAATTCTTGTCCCCTATCCACGATCCTCATCTGTTAGCCAGAGTACAGAGAGCGCTTTTTATTCTAGTTCCCTGGCAAGTTTGTGCACCAGGCGGAGATAGCTGTAACTTGTGCTGAAACCTGAATCCGTCAGGTCAGCGTCACGGACGGTTTCAGTGACAGCGGGTCACGCAGGATCCACCCGTAATCTATCACATCTAAGTTGTCAACTTAGATGTGATCGGTAACCGCTCGATCCTGCGAGTCACTGAACCAGTCAGTGCCGCTGACCTGACAGATTCAGGTCTCCGCGCTAGATACAGCTGCTTTGTATACAGGATACAAAGCAGCTTTATCTCAAAAAGTAAAAATTAATTTTTAAGAAAAAGTATTTAGAAAGTTCACCAAACACAATGATAAACATTTTTACAAAAAAAAAATCACAGATTTCAAAAGGTGTATGTAGCCTTTAATGCACAAATTTTATCCATTTTAACAGCGTAAAGAACACCGAGCAGTAACACCACCAATGTGGAGGTAACATTGCAAACCCATCTAGTCTGCAAATTGGAAAGAAATAAAGCTTTATGAAGAAAGTTAAAGAACAAACAAAAATACACACAGTCACACCAAATGTACACCAATGTCCTTTATGCAAATTATACAGAGGCCAGTTATTTATAAATGCATCTGGGGTAGCCCTATAGGCATGACGTTCCAGACCTCACCAAATTGTGGTGCAGATTTTTGTTCAGGAATCACCACAGCGGAAAACAGAGTTGGGGAAAAAAAGCCAACACTTGCAATTGTTGTCCCTTTTGCAGCCCAGCCTCCTGTGATTGGCTGCAGGTGTCACATAAAATGTAACCTCATTCCAGGAGGCTTGGCTGCATGAAGAACAGCTGTCGCTACGACAGCCAGGCAAGTATAGTTTTTTTTTATTTTTTAAATTAAATAATTTTTTCCCAGGTTTGCGATTTTTGCAGTGGAATTACAGCTTTTCTGCCTCAAATATCGCAATGTTTGCTATTTTTGCGACTTTTACCTACCCATTGATTTCAATGGGGAAAAACAAGAACAAAAGTACAACAATTCTACAGTATAAGGCCAGAGTCCTACGTAGCGTAAACGCTGCAGAATTTCTGCAACAGAATTCTGTGCGGAAATTCCGCAGTAACAGCAAAGTGGATGAGATTTAGAAAAGCTCATGCCCACGCTGCGGAAAAAATTGCAGCGTAAACGTAAATTGGCTTGCGGTGCGGAATTTAATTCCGCAGTATGTCCATTTATGCTGTGTTTTCTGTTGCGGGTTTTCCCCATTGAATTGAATGAGGATGCAAAACTCAGAACACAAAGCAGCAATTACGCCGCAAAGAACGCAACTCTGGAAGAAAAAAAATTAATCATTCTTACCCAGAACGCCCTCAGCTATGCCATCATTCACCAGTCTCACCCGTTTCATAATGGTTGGCTTTTTCTGGAGTATTTTCTTAGAAGGCCATGGAGATGCTTACTGGTTACAATCTCCTGAAATAAACCTAGCCGGTAAGCACACGCTGGAGAATCAAAACAATCTGTGAGCATAGCTGTGCCATGTGGAAGAATATGCTCCTATTGCGGTTACATTAGGAGCATTTCCCTCCAGGGAGGCAACCCACAGCCATACAGTTGTAAGGAACATGCTATGGAACCATTTAACTTGAATCAAGGAGTCTCGAGCATATATTAGGGTATGTTCACACGCTTAACAAAAAACGTCTGAAAATACGGAGCCGATTTCAGAGAAAACAGCCTCTGATTTTCAGGCGTTTTTGAAGATGAAAATGAAATTTGGAGCTTCTTTTCAGGCGTTTTTTGAGCTGTTTTCAATAGAGTCAATGAAAAACGGCTCCAATTACGTCCCAAGAAGTGTCCTGCACTTTTGACAGCGACGCGTAAAATGACAGGTCGTCGGCACAGTACATCGTAAAGCCCATTGAAAGTAATGGGCAGATGTTTGCCGACGTATTGGAGCCATTTTTTCAGACGTAATTCGAGGCGCCTCCATTACGTCTGAAAATAGGTCGTGTGAACCCAGCCTTACAGAGAATTTTAGGAAAGAGGCCTAATCATCTATGTGCTCTTCCTCGAAGCGATTGATGACTTCCAGAGCAGGAGGGGGGGGGACAAACTTTGAGATCTGGATAAAGCCTCATGCACACGACCGTGTTCGGTCTGTGATATACGGACCGCATGTTGGCCGCAATTCCCAGACCGAAGACCGTTCAGGGAGCCGGGCGCACAATGCTGTGAGTCACCGTGTGTCCTGTACTGAAACATGTTTCAGTACGGGAGAGTATTCCTGCGGAGAGGCAGGGACACCTAGCGTGATGCATAACTATGATGCTAGGGAGCTCGGCTCCCTGAACTGCGTTCGGTCCGGGAAATGCGGCCCGTATATCACGGACCGAACACGGTCTTGTGCATGAGGCCAAATGCCTTATTCAGATAAAACGTGTGTCAAATCGGCCGTTTTTTTACAGCCAATTTGCACACCTGCGGAACCCGTTGTTGCAGATCCCTCATAGACTTGAGTCTATTGAGGGATCTGTAAAAAAAAACTGACATAAATGAGACATCCTTTTTTCTTTCACGGGCCTTCCACACGGACCATCAAAACAACGGCCGCGTGACGAGCTTTAAAAAAAACGTCCGTGAAAGAGACGTTTTACACGTTCGTCTGAGTAAGGCCGAAGTCAAATCGCTCCCGTTATCTGCATTAGTCTTAGGCCTCATGCACACGAACGAAAAAACGGCCGTAATTACGGCCCGTGATTACGGGCCCATAGACTTCTGTTGGAAACTGGTACCTTCCCGTTTGCTTACGGGAAGGTGCCCCTGCCGTTGAAAAATATGGAACATGTCCTATTTCAGGCCGTAATTACGGCACGGGCAGGCCCATAGAAGTCTACGGGGCTCCCGTAATTACGGGTGCGTTGCTAGACGACGTCAGGGGATAGCACTGTCCAGGGTGCTGAAAGGGTTAACTGATCAGCAGTAACTCTTTCAGCACCCGGGACAGTGACTACCGCTGGAGTTAATAGTATTAAAAGTTAACTTACCTGCTTCTTCCTCCAGTCCGGCCTCCCGGGATGACGTTTCATCCTATGTGACCGCTGCAGCCAATCACAGGCTAATCACAGGCTGCAGTGGTCACATGGACTACCGCGTCATCCAGGGAGGTCGGACTGGATGTCAAAAGAGGGACGCGTCACCAAGACAACGGCCGGGGTACGTATGAACTGCTTTTACTTACAATCGCTGCGTTCTGCTGCAGAAACTCTACCCAAAATGGCTGCCCCTTCTCTCTATCCAGCACTGATAGAGAGAAGGGGCTGCCGATTAGTGCAGTGCAATTTTGCAGAGAAAACGGGTCCATAAATACGTGTGACAAAAATACCGGTATTTACGGGAGGAAAAAAATACGTTTGTGTGCATGAGGCCTAAGGGTATGTTCACACGCTTAGCAAAATACGTCTGAAAATATGGAGCTGTTTTCAAGCGAAAACTCCTGATTTTCAGACGTTTTTATTATTGGAGCTGTTTTTCAATGGAGTCAATGAAAAACGGCTCCAAAAACGGCCCAAGAAGTGTCCTGCACTTCTTTTTCAAGGGCGTCTTTTTACACGCCGTATTTTGACAGTGACGCGTAAAATTAAGCCTTGTGGGAACAGAACACCGTAAATCCCATTGCAAGCGATGGGAGAATTTTGGAGGCGTAATGGTGCCGTTTTTTCAGGCGTAATTCGAGGCGTAAATGGCACGAATTACTTCTGAACCCACTTCATGTGAATATAGCCTACGGGTGGATTCACACACGGCGCATTTTGTTGCAGAATCAGTTCCTTACATCTGAACGGGGTGGTTTCTGCAGCAGGTGCATGGATTTCTGCAAGTTCAATTTAAATGAATGAAACGGATTTTCAGTTGCAGAGCACATCTGCAACAAAATTTGCCACGGTTGACCGCACCCTAAAAGGGGAGAGAACAGAGAAATAAAATTGACATAGCACTGTCAACAGAACACAAGCACATGATGTTCCACATCACAACAGATTTCCCCCTTCTCCATTGACAAAGGTGCCTGTGTCATGGCAAACTGGATAGCAGCTGTAAGGATTTTCATTTCCCTGAGCCTACTATCCTCTTCTAGATGAATAACTCTCACTTGCCAAGGGAGTAATTCAGTTTGTAGATATATTTTAAGAAATGAAAAGGAATCACTACAGAATTACATCCTTTTTTAAGTTTTTGTTCCAATCACATTACTTTTTTTCTATTGAGCTAAACTAAAAACCAGAAGAAGTATTACTCTTATTTCAAAGTACTAATTAAGGGTATGTTCACACTTAGTAGATTTGCAGCACATCTACTCAGTCCGGATTTGCGGATGTAAAATTCGCAGTGTATTACAGTACCAGCAAAGCTCAACCACGAGCTGCGGAAAGAAATCTGCTGCGAAAAGTCAATGAGATTCCAGGTAATCGCATGTCCACGTTGCAGTATTTTTTCGAGACGTAAATTGACCAAGGTGCGTATTTTCGAAACCACAGCATGTCAATTTATCGCTCGACTCGGCTTGTGAATTTTATCCCCATTGTTCTACAGAAATACGCAGCAAAACCTGCAGCATGAAAACGCTGCAATTTACTTAAAGTGTAAAAACCGCACCATGCATCAAAAAACACACATTTCCTGCGAATTTCTTGCGGCTTCGCTGCATATTTTCCACAGCAAAATACGCAATACGTGAATGTAGCCCAATAGACCTGCGGTGCAGATTTTAAATCCACAGAATAGCATGTTTGCTGCGGATATTCCCGCGGATATATTGACATCAATGAGGAAGTAATAATATTCTGCACAACCAAAAAAAAACCCTTACCTCTGACCCAACACAGGCTGCAGCGTTCACATGTAATAAAATGTCATCTCAGCAGGCAGCCTAGGCACACACCGGCTAGAAGAGCAGGGACACTTTGATATGGGAGCACCATTAGGTGTTAGTATCGTCTATTATTTTCTCGTCAGCCGTTTCACGGAGCGGTCAATCCGGCTGAATATTCGCACACCATTTTGTGAGAGTATCCAGATGGACTTCCCTGCATGTTTTGGGTCATATACACTGCAATCTTCTTCGCAGCGTATACGATACGCCCTATGTGAACATACCCAAATAGGACTACTTATTAATCCTTACCTGCAATTTATGCTGGTGCTAAAGGTTCAGTTCACACAGTTTTTTGACACTTTTTTTTATGCGGAAACCGCGTCGGAAAATGCGCCAAAAAACGTCCGAAAATACCCCCCATTGATTTCAATAGGAGGCGGAGGCATTTTTTTCCTGCGAGAGGGGAACAACACTTGCGGGAGAAAGAAGCGACATGCCCTATCTCCGGGCGTTTACGTCTCTGACCTACGATTGACATCAATGGGCAGCAGAGAAAGCGTATTTCGCTGCATTTTTGCCCGTGGCGCTCAATGGGTGCGAGCGAAAAACGCGGCGAACTGCGTGCAGGCAGATCAAAATCTGCCTCAAAATTCCAAACAGAATTTTGAGGCAGAATTTTTTGCCTGCAAAAAAACTCAAAATAAGGGTATGTTCACACGCACTAATTACGGACGTAATTCGGGTGTTTCTGCCCCGAATTACGTCCGAAAATAGCGCCTCAATAGCGTTGACAAACATCTGCCCATTGAAAGCAATGGGCAGACGTTTGTCTGTTCACACGAGGCGTATATTTACGCGCCGCTGTCAAATGACGGCGCGTAAATAGACGCCCGCGTCAAAGTAGTGACCGGTCACTTCTTTGGCCGTAATTGGAGCCGTTATTCATGGACTCCAATGAATAGCAGCGCCAATTACGTCCGTAATGGACGCGGCGTTCAAGCGCCTGCACATGCCGTTACGGCTGAAATTACGGGGATGTTTTCAGGCGGAAACATCCCCGTAATTTCAGCCGTTACGGACGCTGCCGTGTGAACATACCCTAATAGTGCTGATTACATAAACCGCTGTATGTACCACCTAACTATTTCAGGGACATGGTCCAGAGAAAAAAACCTTGTTACGGAAAACACCTAATGCAGAACATTGTAAAATTGCATACCTATAGGGTCTATGATACACAATTGAGACAATTTAAAGGGAATGTATCAAGATTTTTATTTTTTTTTATTATTATATGGCTCTTAATATGATATTAACATAAATTTTATTTATTTGTGTTCTCATGTTGTACTTTTTACTGTGTTTTTACTTCTCTATGGGGGCTGCCATTTTTTTTTTCATCTCTGTATGTGTCGATTAACGACACATACAGAGATGCTATACGGCACATACAACCCCATAGAGAATGCAAACGAGAGCCGTTCCATTCTCAGAAGCTTACGCCGTCTGTGTGGGAATGACGCATGCACTGCTCCCACACAGACCAAAACTAAGCTCATTCGCAGAGCGAAATCCAGCGCCATTTTTATGTGGACCGGAAGCCGCTGCAGGACAGTAAGAGGATGACTCCCGGCCGCTGCTTCCAGCCAGATGTTCAACGAAGCAAAGGCGCAAGGAATAGGAGCGTAGACCAGCGGAAGCGGCGGCAGGTGCAGGTAATTTATGTTCGTGTATGTGATGTGTGTATTATGTTCGTGTGATACTGTCTGCTGAGCCCTGTATCTAATCCCCCTACACTGTGCAGTTGCTCAGAAAATGGCGGCACACAGTGTAGGAGGTTTGAAGATTCAAACCCCTCCTTCTCCTGGCACTAGCCAGAGAAGGGAGGGGGGATTGTGTGAGGACACTAGAGAGAGTGTTTCCACCCCAAATTTGCAGCATAAATCAATGAGGTTGCTTTACCACAGTGACCATGCTGCAATTTTGGGAACTGCTCCCTCTAGTGCCCAGCACATGGAAATTTTATAAATTAGAATCTAATTTATAATATTTCCTGACTTGTGAAAAAATTAAAAACAATGTGTAATCACTTATATACTAATTGTTTAACTGAAAAAAAAAACATTTCTAGCGACACATTGCTTTTAAGCCATTTTTTTTTTGTATAGAAACAGCTTGTTCAAATAAGAATCCCATTATGGTGGAGTGCATATACAGACATCAATGAACAGTTTAGGACATAGTTTGTGAGTAGCCCCTTACGTCACTGTCCATATATGTCGACGTTCTGGCCGGGGATTTCGGCATCTCAAAGCCATATGGACAGTGACGTTAGGGGCTCCTCCAGGAGCAAAATCCCCGGCAACGCTCTGGCTGGGGTTTCTGCTCCTGGAGGGAGCCCGAATTGCACCATCTACAGGGTGGGGTGTGTGTGGCACTATCTACATTTGCACTGCTTTGTTTTCAGGGGGTTTGGACAAAAAAAAAAAAAAAAAAAACGGCCATAAAAAACAGTTGGCAAACGACCATTAAAAGAAGGACAGACGAACTGGCAATAGATGAAAATTGAGACACACTGATGCAAAATGGCTATTAAAAACCACTGTCGTGTGAATGTAGCCTTACCAAGGACAGATTAGCTGTATCATAACAAATAGGGACAGGAGATGGATATAAATAACAGTAATGCCGTGCACTAGTACAAACTAAGGCCTTATTCACACGGCCGTGTTCGGTCCGTGATACACGGACCACATGTTGGCCGCATTTCCCAGACCGAACACAGTTCAGGGAGCCGGGATCCTAGCATCATAGTTATGTATGACGCTAGGTGTCCCTGCCGCGCCACTGGAATACTGTGCCATACGGTTACAAAACCGAACGCATTTGTAGCATACGCTTACGTTTTTTTCTCGTAAGCGTTTTTATAGGTTTGTGTACGGTCTTACTTCTAAAAACGTATACGTTTTTTGTTCTTGAGTTAAATAAAACTTAGTTAAGTCAAGATTTGTAAAGTCAAAATATAAAGGAAGTAGGGAGTGGCTGCAGTGTTATCTGGCGCCAGTACAGAGGGGCATGACAGGGGGAGGCACTGTTTTAATGGCATAATCTGGGTAATTTCCTGTACATGGTGACGAAAACGTATATGTTTTAGGTATGCAAACGTGGTGTTTGAGTTTGCATAGGTTGTCCATACGTCGCCATGGAAAATATATACATGTGGTGTACGTTTTGAAAGAGTACTGAAAAGCGTAGTAGACTACGCTTTTCAGGACTTGGGGGGGGGGGGAGAACATAAGCACACAAAACGTATGCACAAACTACACTATTAAGGCGTTCGTCCTGACCATAGAAATAAATGTACACGCTGTGGTACACGTTTTGACACAGTTTTTTCATGTCAAAACATGCACGTCAGACGTACAGTAGAAACGAGATGTGAATTTAGCCTAAGACAGTCATTAGGTGAAATTCTGAAGGTCCAAAAGCAAGCTCGAAAGAAAGTGATCAGTCAAGAAGCCACCACAGAATTGCCTAGTCCATAAATCGTTCATACAGAAGATTATAGTGGATTTGTTACAGTAGTTAAATGTTAGTGAATGGGGTATTATACAAAACCTTATTCACATGGCGAGGAAAAATCTGCGGCATACTAAGTAAATATACACACAGCTGATTTTTTTAGGCAGATTTTCACCGCAAATCCGCAGCAAGATACACAGGTAACATGTGGAATTGTGGGCAAAACCACAGCAGTAAAATGACTATGTACAAATGTGAGAAGCGCAGATAACCTGCCAAATGCAATTCGGCCTATATCATCCCTTGACAACGTTCTCAAATTCCTTTAAATAACAGTTAATCTACCGCTTTTGCTGTGGATTAGCTGTAATCTGCACACGCTACAAGACTACTACAGAGATCTAAATTGGCTGAAAAGGAATCTCAGTGGGACTGGTTGGACAACCCCGCCATAAAGAGATGAGTGGACTTTGTAGTTAATGCTCACATAGCTATTGCATTGGCTTATAGACTAACACAAAACAGATATGCCTTGCACAGGAGGAGGTCATATGAAACCCTTGACCAAGATGATCTCAATCACCTGCTAGCTTGTAGCAGCAACTCTGGGTCTCCTTGTATGTCCAGGTCCTAGCCAATCGCCCTGATGCCTTTACATATAAAAGATTATCGTTACAATTTAATTGGTAATTACAATTCCTCCCAACCTTCAATGGCCGTAAAGAGAGACTTCTCATGTGGCGCGCTGCACGCCATGGCAATTTTTTTTTTAATTTTAAACCACGCCTAATCCCTGCCCATACAGACACTGTTCCCTTTGTGGCCCCACAAAGTAATAGTGCCCTACATTGGGTAACATACAGTAGTAGTGCCCCTTTGCCCCAAACACTTTCATAGTGCCCTTTTTGTATGGCACGCAGTAATAGTGTCCCCACACAGTGATGGTACCTCTTTAGTGCCCGGGTACACCGTATCATGCGCCAATAGTGTTTCCCCAACACAATATCATGCCCAATAGTGACCATGAACACAGTTTCATGCCCCATAGATCCATAACAGTTGAAAAACACAACTTACTCAATGTAATTGCAGATTTAGAAAAAAAAAAAAAAAAAAAAAGAAGTTAAAGAGGCTCTGTCACTAGTTTAGGAATGCCCAATCTCCTAGCTAAACTAATAGGCGCTGTCACACTGATAATGATAGTGAAAATTGTGTCCCAAAATTTTTTATATACTAGACAAGTGAGTGTCAACACCAGTGACTCTCCTGAGGTGGAGCTACCGCACAGCCTCGGACGCTGTCCTATCAGCATGAAGCTGCTTCACACAGTGTGAGAAACTGAGGCTGGAGAGAAGGGGGATTACTTCAAATAGCCATATCTCCGGCTGTGGACCACCTAGAACAGTGGTGGCATATGAAAGATGAGATAATATATTCAATGGCGGATTATCATATGGGCGGTTCGGGCGGCCGCCCGGGGCCCGAGGCTCCCAGGGGGGCCACCCGAACCACACACAATCTTAAAAAACTATGCAGCGCTCTAGCGCTGCTAACTGCCGCGCTGTCCCGCTTCCAACTGAATCTGCGTCCGCAGGACGCAAATTGAATTGGGTTGAATGCTGGAGCCTCGCAGGATGTAGTGACGTCATCGCGCCTGTCTGCACGGAGTCACTCACGGGACAGTGCAGAGGAGGAGAAGCATCCCCCATCGTCGTGGGAACCGGGATAGTTAAGTAATTATGTTTTTTTTTTAATTATTAGGTACGTAGATATGGAGGCATTATACCGTGTCGCAGCTATGGGGGCATTATACCGTGTCGCAGCTATGGGGGCATTATACCGTGTCGCAGCTATGGGGGCATTATACCGTGTCGCAGCTATGGGGGCATTATACCGTGTCGCAGCTATGGGGGCATTACACTGTGTCGCAGCTATGGGGGCATTACACTGTGTCGCAGCTATGGGGGCATTATACTGTGTAGAGGCAGCTATGGAGGGCATTATACTATATGGGGCAGCTATGGGGGACATTATACTGAGCAATTACAAGAGCTGCCGGTCCAAGGGGGGAAACACTGTGTAGCACTATATACAAGGGGGGATTGTTATATAGCACTATATAGAAGGGAGCGCTGTGTATCACTATATCTAAGGGGGATTGCTGTGTCGCACTATATACAAGAGGGGGGAGGGCTATGTGACGCTATTTACAGAGGGGGAGGACTGTGTAGCACTATTTACAGGGGTCAGTATGTAGCGCTATCTACAGGGGGCTGTGTGTGGTGCTATCTACAGTGTTGGACACAATTATATTCAGGTGCGCAGTCTATGGTGCTATAATATTTGGTGGCCCAGCGTTTGGTACTATTTTATTCAGGGGCGCAGTGTTTGGTGCTATTATATTTAGGGGCACAGTGTGTGGCACCATGATAATATTATCTTTGTTTATAGGTGTGGAAATGTTGGAAAAGTGAGGAGCCAAAGACATCTGAGTGGCAAATTCTGCAGAAATGGGTCATGGCCGGGAAAAGTCATCATGAAGTCTGGACTGGATGGAGAAGAAAAGAGGAGAAAAAACTACGGCGTCACCTGTGAGTCACTAGATTTATAGACAATCACATGTTTATTATAGGAAACCTTGTATTTCACAAAGTCTTTGTGCAGTCCAAGACTGATATACAAATAAGTGTTACTATTCCACTTGTCAGGAGAATGTGTCCCTACACGGTGCGATACTGTCAGCGATGGTTGGAGACTGTCAGTATGTGGGGACACAGCCTTTTGACAAGGGGAGTAGTAACACCCATTTGTTACTGTCTGGACAAAAAGGAAGTGTTAACAATAGTTACAGGGCGGCGGTGGATAAGGGGGGCCCAAGTTTGGGTAACAGCCCAGGGCCTATGGTCTACTTAATCCGCCACTGAATGTATTTCATATGGCTCCAGTATCGCAGTTCTAGCTGTGACACAAACGGAGGTATCACCAGCTGAAAACACAGTCGGGAATGGAAGCCGTATACTATATGATCACACTGAGTTGCTGGGCTGGGAAGAGGACAACTGTATGATGCGGATTTGACAGCCTCATACAGAAAACATTACACTGTCCAGAGAGAAAAGAAAGCGTATAGCCAAGTTAGCATATTTAGAAAAATTATTATAACTTTGCAAATAAACGTTTCAGCATCATAGTGCCCATTAGATTGGGCATTAATAAACTAGTGACAGATCCTCGAAGAATTAATGAAAATTGGTCATTTATACAGTACATAGTTATTGTAATTTTTCTTTATTAACCCTTTCCCGCCCCATGACGAAAATACACGTCATGGAGAGGGGGGGGGGTGATGTTTGGAGCAGGCTCCCGCTCTGAGCCCGCTCCATACACCACAGAGGTCAGCTGTGTTTTACAGCTGACAACCTGCTCTAACAGCCAGGAACAACCCCTCCGATAGCCCGACTGCCCACCCCCCGCAGTGCGATCAGGGGTCGCCGTGGGTTGAAAGCCCCAGGTCTGCACAATGTGTAAAAAAAAAAAATTGGTATCACCGCATCCGTAAAAGGCCGAACTATTACCATATACAATTATTTTACTCGCACGTTGAACGGCGTAAAAATGTTTAAAAAACACCAGAAAGGTTGTTTTTTGGCCACCTCTGCTCGGAAGAAAAAAAATACAAAGTGATCAAAAAATTGTATGTACCAAAAAATGGTAACAGTAAAAACGACGGCTTGTCCCGCAAAAAATAAGCTCTCACACCGCTCAAATCGACCAAAAAATAAATTATGGCTCAGAACAATTTTTTTTAACAAATAGTTTCTTTGTAAAAGTAGTAAAATATATTTTTTAAAATAGATACATTTGGTATCTCCGTAATCGTATTAAGCCTCCAAATAAAGTTACATTGTCATTTTTACCATATGGTGAAAGCCATAAAAACAAAACCCAAAAGAGGAATTTAGGAAGTTTTTCCAATTGCACCCCACAAATATTTTTTTCCCCCCATTTCCCAGTACATTGTATGGCACTTTAAATGGTGCCAATAGAAACTACAACTCCCCCCACAAGAAATAACCCTCACACCATTCTACTGAAAAATAAAACAGTTATGGCTCTTGCAACACGGGGAGTGAAAAACGAAAACTTTTACGTTTTAGAAAAATGTCTGGGTCTTTAAGGGGTTAAACGTAAATCGATATCAGCCAACTTTACCCATGGTGCTACACGAAAATTTGTCTTAAAGCATTCAACAGATGTCATGATATAGATATGCATCTTATTGCTTGCAATGATTTTTGGAGCCTGGGATCATTAATCAGTGGCTAATGGGCTTGTCTCTCGACAATAAGCCCGGTCTATATGTCCTATTAATGCATAGAAATATCAAAAAGAGGGGCGTCCCCTAGGCATGACCCTAATCTATGTGCCGAGTGAATGAGCCCTAAAGCTGGGTTCACACATGCAGTGAAGTAGAAGGCTGGCTTTACGATGTGCGTTTTTGTTGCTTTTTCATCGCTACCACAAAACCGTATCTGAAAAAAAAAAGCAGCCTGTTTTTAACTACCCGCACGTTTTGTTTTTGTTTTACAAAGTGTTGTAGCTGTAAACCACAACTATTAAATTCAAAGCCAGATTACAACTGAAATGTTTAAAAAAAAGCCATGCGTTTTTTCAAGATCGGTTTCTTTTGGCAGCATTTTTAAACGCAACAATGGGAACCCAGCAAAAGGCAACCTGCACACGTAGTGGAAAAATCAGCCACAATTCTGAGGGCGGATTTAGCTGCAAATTCTAATTTGCCGCAAAAGCTACATGTGTAACATGCGGATTTTGCTGCAGAGTATGATGCGGATTTCACCCCCTCATTGAAAAGTCAAATCAACTGTGAAATTCCGCAATAAAAATTGACATGCTAAAGATTTTTAAATCTCCACCGCAGGTTAATTTGATGAAATCTCACCTACATGGCTGGTACCGTATTCCGCTGCAGATTGGCCTTTCACAAATCTGGATGGAGGAGCCACAGCAATTCCTTTGCGTGTGCCTTAGGCCGGATTCACACGAGCGTGTTTGGTCTGTGATATATGGACCGTACATCGGCCGTATCTCCCGGACCGAACGTACTGAAAACACGATACAGTACAGGACAGTTTTCCCACAGCAGGGCAGTGACTCCTAGCGTCATAGATAACTATGACACTAGGAGCCCGGCTCCCTGATGTGTGTTCGGCCCGGGAAATACTGCCGACATACTGTCTGTATATCACGGACCGAACACGCTCGTGTGAATCTGGCCTTAGTCTTTCCTTTGCTATTAGATCCACTCCTGGCTTTGGCTTAAAAAAAAAAAAAAAAAAAAAAAAAGCTACATCCAACACTGCATCAAAAACGGTGTGTGAATCTAGCCTAAGAAAACTTGTGACATTTCAATGGGCCGTAACTGTATAAAAGTATCTGTGCTAACAGTTGGTGATGCTAAATTACAGGCTGTCACAATAATCTGTGCCAATTTTTTCTTGTTTTTCTTTAATTTTGTAGCGCATACAAAATTGAATTGGAAAAGGGACATAAGATGCACGGCACACATCTTGCGCCTTATTTATAGGTCGTCTATGTCTGCACCTGGACAACATGTACTAAGGCCCCATTCACATGTTTTTTTCCTTAATTGCGGATAAAATACTGACCCATTCATTTTTTATCGCCCACAGACACCTTCCCGTCTATTTACGGGTGTGTGTGTCCGGGCCGTAGAAGTGAGCCGCAAAAAAATAGATGTCCTTTTTTTCTAATTTACGGACCGTGCTCCTATACTTATTACTGTAAGCACGTTCTGCAAATGTGGAGGACACTCCGCGGCTTCTTCCTTTTGCTCAAAAACTGCATCAAAACTTTGTGTGATCCTGGTCTAAAGGGAATCGGTCAACAGTTTTAAGGCCACAATACTGCTGACTGGACGATATGGTGGAGGGAAATGTGTATGAAATCTTTTGTCTTGCTCATGCAAGTTGCATGACCAAGAAACCGACATTTAATTCCCTCTGTGCGGCAGCTGCAGGTGTCACAATCTGCTCTGAGTGACGCCTCTGGGGCCAATCAGGAGACCACTAGAGCAGTCACTCAGAGCATGGGGGCAGAATTGGCAGGAGAACTTGCACATCAAGGGGCCATCTTAGTGCAACTTGCGACCGCAGTATCGGGGGAATTAAACATTGATTTTTTCAGCCAAAAAAGGTATTGTTAGGGTATGTGCACACTGCTTATTTTCGGCCGTTTTTCAGGCAGTAAAATTGGAAGCAGAACGCCTACAAATATCTGCCCATTGATTTTTAATGGGAAATATAGCGCTCTGTTCCGACGGGGCGTATTTTTACGCGGCCATTTTTTTAAAAACAGCTGCGGAAAAAAACGGCTGCGAAAAACAAGTGCATGTCACATTTTGTTGAGCCGTTTTTGGAGCACTTTTTCATGGACTATAGAAAAACCGCTCCAAAAAACGACTAAAATACGCGAGTTGCTAAAAAAACGGCTGAAAATCAGGAGCCGTTTTCTCTTGAAAACAGCTCCATATTTTCAGACGTATTTTTAGTAAGCGTGTGAACATAGCCTTACACTGCCCTCCCCAACATCGCACCGTCAGCCGTTTTGAGGCATCAAAACTGCTGACTTCTAGACATTACTGAGCAAACTATAAACAAGCTTCAAGGTGGGTCCAATGGCCAAAAAAAGGCAACGCGCCAACTGCCGATTGACTTCTCCACAAGTAGTTGACACTTGGCTGCATTGCAATTAAAACGCCAACACAAACATACCGCTTGGAAGAAAGAATATGAAGAACTGTTAACACATTATAGTTAAAAATAGATCACGCCTAAGCCACCTATTAACCACAATTTCTCGATAAGCACCCGACAGCTAAAAACGGACCGAGGGTCCTATAAATGAAGCCAGTAATTTTAGAGATACACTATAGAAAATCCTATAACCAGCAGTGCCAATGTACCTCCCAATGAATTTACATGCACGACTCGCAGCCAAAAACCTGGCAGAACCAGCCCAGGGATACACAATAGCTTAATTTATGCAATCCTGGCCACAGGCGCGTCACACTACAATAGGAGTGAATGGCAAATGAGCAATTCTAATGGTTTTGCACCAGATATTTAGCTTAAAAAGATGTTTTTTTTTCATTACAAAAACATTGATGGCATATGGATCAGCTATGGCACCAATAGTTTGATTGGAGGAGGTCTGCTCAGTAATGCCCCACAACAAACCCATCAATGGGGCAGATTCATAGAAGATCACTATAGTATAATGCTAGCGTACAGGTTGTACAAACCTCCCTTCACATTTAGTGGACGTGAAAAAAGAAAAAAAAAAAAAAAAAAGTTCAGACGCCCTGCCATTTTTGTTATTTTTTTGCCAGAGATTTCACCCTTTGCATACACAAAGTCTGTGGCAATATCTGCATGCACACGCAAATTTTGCAGCCAAAACAGTGGCCTAAAGCTTTTTCCTCAAAATAATGACCAGACTGGGTAGTAATTCACAGCGTAGAGACTAGTTTGTAAACAGTTTTTTTGGGGAAGAACGCTTGGTGCGGGGTCCCAGCAGTATAGAATATCTAAATGACATACTAATCGATATTAATCACCCAAAAACCCCGTTAAAGTGGATTATAGAGACTTTTGTTGGTGGATCCCACCAATTCCATGAGGACCTGCCAACGATGGGGACTGCAACACAGTGCGTCAACATCTGGAGTTGGGGCAAGAAAGGTTGAATCAGTCCGATCCTTTGTTACCACCGGAGAGAAGTGGCAGCCGTGTCCAGCAGCCACATAGTTCCAACCTCTATTGCCCACGCATGTTATTGGGACAATCCAGTGGGATTTAGGTTGGCCAACAGCTGTCTATGCCCATCTTCACAACAGCGCATTATTATATGTTGCACCAAAGCTACTCTACGCTGCAACGTCAACCCATCCCAATGCCATAGTTGCATGGAGTGGCACAGAGCACAATTTGGCATGTTCGACATCACCATCTGAACAAGAATTTAAAACCATGTCCAATATAGTCTCCGAACATGAAAGGATTTCACCCAGCCGGGGGCGATCCTTTCCTTTCTGCACCGTAGACGCAGTGATTAGGTTTAACCCTTCATATTACCTGCCCTGCCATGTATAAGCGAGTTAGGGAAATGGCCAGCACTCATTCCATGGTGGAAGAGGCAGAAGCAGGAAATCCATAAACACACGTGTAAATATCATGTCGAGCTCCTTCCTGGCACACGAGAGATGCCTGCAGGTGGATCTGCCACCTCCTGTCTGAGGAACGAGTGATCAAGGGTCAGGACTTCATGCCTGTGTCTTGTGACCTTCCTCTGATCACTATCTCGCAGTAAGACTAGAAAATAATCACACAGTGGACTCCTATAGGAGCAGCCAACCTGCTGCACACCAATTGTCGGGGGACTACAAGTCCCAGCGGGTGAATGTTCTACCCCTAATTGATTATCCTTTAGCGTTAAGAGGCAGCACTCACCCAGGAGCAGCAGCTTGAGCTCCCTCCGAGCATCCCTCTTGTCCCTGCGGAGCTGTCGCTCGATCTCGGCATTAATCCTCTGGGACTCCTTCTCCTCCGCAGACAGGCAGCACCCCGCCATCGTCAAGACCTCACACTAATCCCTGCTCGTGAAAGACTCGATTCCCAGCAGCCAGATGCAGACAACGCGGTATCCGCTGGAAGTTTAGCTCTGCCTGTGTCCCTGAAAAGTTCAAGCAGAGGAGGGAGGGGAAGCGAACAAAGCCAATGAATCCCTTGTTTCTTCCTTCCTTGCCCTGGGGAAGTTTGCAGTCTCTCTAGTCTCACAGCGGCGGCTCCCTGGCAGCGCTCCCTCCTGCAGGCATGTGTGAGGTGGGAGCCGCGGTGTGCAGGGCACACAGAGGAGGCAATGGCAGCTTACAAGGGGCTCCTATTCTCCTCAGAGCAGATAAACACGAGACCACAAACAGAAAGACACAGAGGGCTGGAGCTGGGGGAGTCAGTCAGCGTATATCCACTCCAAGCGTTCTTTTCCTGGAGTAAAGTACAGGCGGGGGGAAAGGGCGGCACTCTCCTCAGGCTGCCTCCGCCTACACTAACACGGGGCTGGGCGGCCAGGCCTGTCAATGGTGCTGCTAACCCAAACCACGTCCTCTACCCGCGGGGGACCTGACCCAGACAGAAGCGATAGATATTACTAACTACATAACTTACATCTAGTACTAAATACATAACTTACAATATATTGCTCTTTCCCCAAAAATAAAAGGAAATTCCCAGTAAATATAAACCCCTATATTTTCAGCTGTGTATACCCCACAACATTTTGAAAAACGTTTTCAGCATGCCAACATTTTCATAACCCATTTTACTGGCGTAAATGTTACCCAAAGTAAGCCACGGACACCCTCACAACCAGGGGTATAACGGTAGGGGGTGCAGAGGGTTGCATCGGGGCCCAGAACCCTGAGGTCCCTCTTCCCCTTATGAGGAGACCAGTACTATAAATGAAGCATGGAAATTTGGCATCGGGGACCATGAGCTACAAGTTACGAACAGTGTCAACCATAGTTGCCTCATGGTCGCTGTCCTATCAGAACAACTCTACTAGGTCATGTGGACATTGTGGCGTTATAAAGTAGGACTTCTGCTCTTGGGGACTCAACATTTATAAGTATGGGCGCTATGTAATGCCACATTTCCTCTGCAGCCGTCTGCAACTTTCCCCATCAATAAGGGTATCAAAAACGGCACCCATGTCAATCAGATGAATGCCAGGCCAACTGCATTTTTAAAAAGGAGGTTGTCCAGTTGAGGCAATCGCTTTAAGGCTGGGTTCACACGACCTATTTTCAGACGTAAACAAGGCGTATTATGCCTCGATTTACGCCTTAAAATACGGCTCCAATACGTCGGCATACATCTGCCCATTCATTTGAATGGGTTTGCCAATGTACTGTGCTGACGACCTGTAATTTACGCGTCGTCGTTTGATAGCTGTCAAACGACGACGCGTAAAATAACAGCCTCGTCAAAGAAGTGCAGGACACACCTTTGGACGTAATTTGAGCCGTTTTTCATTGAATTCAATGAAGAGCAGCTCAAATTTACGGCCGTCAAAGACGCCTCGCATAATGCGAGGAGGAGCAATTACGTCTGAAACGACGGAGCTGTTTTCTCCTGAAAACAGTCTGTAATTTCAGACGTAAAAGGCAGCTATCGTGTGCACATACCCTAAATGTCTCCGCCACAGATGCGCCAAAAATGCTGTCCGCTAAAGACTGCCCCATAACGAGGTTTAGTTGCCACAAATATCCCAAAACAGTATGCCTGACAGATACCCCAATAATAGTGAATGACTGCCACAAATCCTATCTTTATCACCTTATGAAGAGGGTGTACCTGGGCCTTCTTCTATCCCCTGCCCAATTGCCTCAGATGAGAGTAAATTCATTGTACAGTATAGAAGCAAAGTCAGAGCAGAGAGTAAAAGCTTTCCTGTGTCAATAGGGCGTAAGTGAAATAGCCATATAAATATCTCGTGATGCCCTGGCCAGAGCTGGCATATAACATGTCCAGCAGGTATTGGTATGTCACACAATGCCTATTGAGAATGCCAGAAATTTACTTTTTTTCAGCAACAACAACAAAAAATGTGGTACTTCACTCTGAAATCTGTATACTTGAAGGGTCTGCATTAATAAGTTATATTGGTTTCTGGTTTAGCTGGTTGACAACCAGTGTAGCAGCCATTACAACATCTTTTTCCACACTTCTAAATGACAAATCTCCCCAGTTAATAGCTATGGGGCAGTCAATGTAGAATATTACCACAAAACCGGGGAGATTTACCATTTAGGAGTCTACTATACTGCGGAATTCCGTTGCGGAAAGTCCACAGCATAATACAGTAGCAACAGAGTGAATGAGATTTGAACAAGTCTCATCCACACGCTGCGTAAACGATAAGCGGATAAACTGCTCAGAAATTGACCTGCAGTGCGTTTTTTTTAATCCACAGCATGTCAATTGTATATGCGTAATTGCTGCTTTTGTGGAGAATTTAATGGGGAGATGAAACCCGCAACAAATAGCAGATGCTGCGTTTTTTTTGTGGCGGAAAAGCAGCGATTCCACCGCAAAAGTCGCAACTCTTCTACTTACCCAGAATTCTGTGTTTCTTCGTCCAGGTCAGCCTCCAGGGATGACGATTCACCCGATGTGATCGCTGCAGCCAATCACAGGCTGCAGTGGTCACACGGGATAAAACGTCATTCCAGAGGGCTGGTCTGCAGGACGGGAGAGGGACACATCGCCATGGCTACGTAAGTATGAAACTTTTTTTATGCAGACATTCCGGCCGAAAAACTGCACTGCAATTTGGTACGGTTTTTTAGTCCGGAATTCGCTGCTGCGCCCAGGGCGGCAGGTATCCGCCCTGTGTGAACATAGCCTTAGGCCGGATTCACACGAGCGTGTTCAGTCCGTGATATACGGTCCGCATGTTGGCCGCATTTCCCGGACCGTACACACTGCAGGGAGCCGGGCTCCTAGCATCATAGTTATCTATGACGCTAGGGGTCCCTGCCTCGCTGTGGGAAAACTGTCCCGTACTGTAATCATGCTTTCAGTACGGGACAGTATTTCCGCGGGGAGGCAGGGATACCTAGCGTCGTAGATAACTATGATAGCATTACACCTTGATTAAGAGGAGAAGCATGCTTTCCCTCTTTGGCTACTTTTGACCTTCCTGACAGAGCCTCATTTTTCAAATCTTACATGTTTCACTTTATGTGGTAATAACTTCGGAATGCTTTTACCTATCCAAGCGATTCTGAGATTGTTTTCTCGTGACACATTGGACTTTATGTTACTGGCAAAATTTGCTCGATAAAATGTATCAAAAAATTGCAAAAATGTGAATTTTTCTCAATTTAAATGTATCTGCTTGTAAGACAGGCAGTTATAACACACAAAATTGTTGCTAATTAACATCCCCCATATGTCTACTTTAGATTGTCATCGTTTTTAGAACATCCTTTTATTTTTCTAGGACGTTACAAGGCTTTGAGCTTTAGCAGCAATTTCTCACATTTTCAAGAAAATTTCAAAAGGCTATTTTTACAGGGGCCAATTCAGTTGTGAAGTGGCTTTGAGGGCCTTATATATTAGAAACCACCAAAAAGTCACCCCATTTTAAAAACTTCACCCCTCAAAGTATTCAAAACAGCATTTAGGGTATGTTCACACGTACACGTCCGATACGCCTGAAATTACGGAGCTGTTTTCAAGAGAAAACAGCTCCGGAATTTCAGATGTTGCAGGCATTTTTCGCAGCGTCCATTACGGACGTAATTGGAGCTGTTTTTCTATGGAGTCAATGGAAAACGGCTCCAATTACGTCCCAAGAAGTGACAGGCACTTCTTTGACGCGGGCGTCTTTTTTACGCGCCGTCTTTTGACAGTGGCTCGTAAAAAAAATGTCCGTCGGCACAGAACATCGTAAAGCCCATTCAAATGAATGGGCAGATGTTTGCCGGCGCATTGAAGCCGTATTTTTGGATGTAATTCGAGGTTAAAACGCCAGAATTACGTCCATAAATAGGGTGTGTGAACCCAGCCTTAGAAAATGTGTTAACCCTTTAGACATTTCACAGGAATTAAAGCAATGTAGAGGTGAAATTTACAAATGTCATATTTTTTTGCAGAAATAAATTTGTAATCAAATTTTTTTTATAACACAGAAGGTTTTACCAGAGAAATGCAACTCAATATTTATTGCCCAGGTTCTGCAGTTTTAGGAAATATCCCACATGTGTCCGTAGCGTGTTACTAGAATGAAGCATCGGCCTCAGAAGCAAAGGAGTACCTAGAGGATTTTGGGGGCTTATTTTTATTACAATATATTTTAGGCACCATGTCAGGTTTGAAGGGCTCTTGCGGTGCCAAAACAGTGAAAATCCCCCAAAAGTGACCCCATTTGGAAAACTACACACCTCAAGGAAATTATCTAGGGGTATAGTGAGCGTTTTGAGCCCACAGGTTTTTTTCAGAAATTATTGGAAGTAGGCCCTAAAAATAAAAATCTACATTTCTTCAAAGAAAATGTAGGTTTAGAAAATTTTTTCTCATTTCCACAAGGACTGAAGGAGAAAAAGCACCGTAAAATTTGTAAAGCAATTTCTCCCGAGTAAAACAATACCCCCACATGTGGTAATAAACGGCTGTTTGGACACACGGCAGGGCTTAGGAGGGAAAGAGCGCTATTTGGCTTTTGGAGATCACATTTAGCAGGAATGGTTGGCAGAGGCCATGTCACATTTGCAAACCCCCTGAGGGGACAAAACAATGAAAACGCCCAAAAAGTGACTCCATTTAGGAAACTACACCTCTTGAGGAATTCATCTAGGGGTGTAGTAAGCATTTTGACCCCACAGATGTTTCATAGAATTTATTAGAATTGGGCAGTGAAAATAAAAAAACAATCCTTTTTCTTCATTAAGACGTAGCTTTCGCGCAAAATTTTTCATTTTCTCAACAAATAAAGGAAAAAAGAACCCAACATTTGTAAAGCAATTTTTACCGAGTACGGCAATACCCCATATGTGGTCATAAACTGCTGTTTCGGCACACGGCAGGGCTCAGAAGGGAAGGAGTACCATTTGGAGTGCAGATGTTGCTGGATTGGTTTCTGGGCAGAAGTGACCCCATTTTGGAAACTACACCCCTCAATGCATTTACCTAGGGGTGTAGTAAGCATTTTAACCCTGCAGGTGTTTTGTAGAAATTAGTGTGCACTCCATGTTGCAGAGTGAAAATGGGATTTTTTTTCCATAGATATGCGGATATGTGGTGCCCAGCTTGTGCCACCATAACAAGACAGCTCTCTAATTATTATGTGGTGTTTCACGTTTTTAGAAACACCCTACATGGGACACTAATCTTTTGCCTGGACATTCGACCAGGCTCAGGAGTGAGAGAGTACCATGTAAAATTGAGGCCTAATTTGGCGATTTACAAAGTATTGGTTCACAACTGCAGAGGGTCAGATGTGAAATAATAAAAAGAAACCCCTGAGAAGTGACAAGTGACCCCATTTGTAAACTACACCCCTCAAGGCATTTATTAAGGGGTGTAGTGAGCATTTTCACCCCACAGGACTTTTCCATAAATGATTGACTGCGGATGGTGCAAATTAAAAATTTATATTTTTCCCTAGATATGCCATTTCAGTGGCAAATATGTCATGCCCAGCTTATGACGCTGGAGACACACAGCCAACATTTTTTAAAAGGGTTCTCCCAGGTATGACGATGCCATATATGTGGAAGGAAACTGCTGTTTGGGCACATTGTAGGGTTCAGAGCGGAGGGAGCGCCATTTGGCTTTTGGAGAGCAGATTTTGCTTGGTAGTAGATTTGTTTGAGTATTGCTGGTGTTTCCATTTATAATGTGGGGGTACATGTAAGCTGGGCAGAGTACATCAGGGGCATAGTCAGGTGGCATAATAATGGGGTAAAAAAACAATAAAATGATCCATAGATGTGTTATGCTGTGAAGCAATCCTTTCTGCACAGGCCGGTGTCGCACTGATATATGGCGTCGTTTCTTATCCCCCTTTTGGTCCGCACTCCGCACCTTTGCAGTTTGGGGAATTTTGCTGGGAAAGTGTTGTCCTGGTATAATATGGGCACCCTCGCTTCTAGCAGATATGTTTGAGTCCTCCCCTTCCTGGTTCCCTAATTTTAGGTCCTTGATAAATCGCCTTTTGAAAACAGAAGAAATGTTCCCCTTGGGCCGGCACAACTGCATATTTTTTATTTCCTGACTTATTGGAGCCTTAACTAGTTTTATTTTTTCATAGACGTAGTGGTATGAGGGCTATTTTTTTGCTGGACGAGCTGTAGTTATTATTGGTACCATTTTGTGGTACATGCGACTTTTTGATCACCTTTTATCCTATTTTTTGGGAGGCCAGGTAAACGAAAAACCGCAATTCTGGCATCGTTTTTTTCGTTTTTTTTTATACAGCGTTCACCACGCGTTATAAATTACATGTTAACTTTATTCTGTGGGTTAGTACGATTCTAGTGATACCTAATTTATGGCACTTTTTTATGTTTTACAACTTTTTGCACAATAAAATTACTTTTGTAAAAATAATGTATTTTTTCTGTCGCCAAGTTGTGAGAATCATAACTTTTTAACTTTTTTGTCGACGGAGCTGTATGAGGGCTTGTTTTTTGCGAGACGAGCTATAGTTTTTATAGGTACCATTTTTGGATACATGCGACTTTTTGATCACTTTTTATTCCAATATTTGTAAGGCAAAGTGACCAAAAAACAGAAACTCAATAAATAATATAATATTTTGATACCTCATGTCGTTACGGTCGTGGCGATACCAAATACGTATGGTTTATTATTATTTTTCAATAATAAAGGACTTGATAAGAGTAAAAGGGCGATTGTGTTTTATTTTATTACTTGAAACTTTTATTGTTTTGAAACTTTTATTTTTTTCACTTTTTTTTTACACTTTTTTATACTTTTTTTTTACACTTTTTCTCAAGTCCCACTAGGGGACTTGACGGTCCAGCTGTCAGATTTATTTTTTTCGAATACATTGCACTACCTACGTAGTGCAATGTATTAGATCTGTCAGTTATTCACTGACAGCAAGCCGATTAGGCTTCGCCTACCGACGGGGCCTAATCGGCTTCCGTAATGGCAGAGCAGGAGGCCATTGTGTCTCCTGTTGCCATAGCAGCAGTCGCCAGTCCTGATTGCCAGTCAGGGCTGGCTATCTGTAAGCAACCGCTAAGATGTAGCAATCGCTTTCGATTGCTGCATCGAAGGGGTTAATGGCAGTGATTGAAGCTATATCCGGTTCCTGCCATTACAGGTAGTTGTCAGCTGTAACATACAGCTGACTTCCACCGCTGATGATGCCGGATCAGCTCCTGAGCCGGCGCCATCTTGCCGATGGCTACAGAAGCCGATCAGGCTCCACCGCCTGGCGGATCTTGATCGGCTTCCATGCTAGGCAGACCGGGAGGCCAGTATTAGCCCTCCGGTTGCCATTGCAGCCACCGGAACCCCGGCAATTTGAGCTGCAAACACCTTAAATTTAGCGATCATGTTTGAACTCTGCATTGAAGGGGTTAATGGCGGGGATCGAAGCAAATTTCGGTCCCCGCCATTAGAGCCGGATGTCAGCTGTAAGATACCGCTGAGATCCGGCGATGATGGCACCGACTCAGCTTCTGAGCCGGTGCCAAGCATTTGGCGTAAGTATACAACATTTTGCGGGAAGCACTGGCTGTTTTAGTTAAACAGTTAGTGTATAAGTGATTAAACATTGTTCTAATTTTTTTAATTTTTTCACGAGTCAGGAAATATTATAAATTAGATTCTAATTTATAACATTTCCCAGTGCTGGTCACTAGATGGAGCAATTCCCAAAATTGCAGCATTGGCATGTGGTAAAGCAACCACATTGCTTTATGCTGCAAAATTTGAGAAAACTCACTCGCTCTACTGAGCTCACAGAATCCCCCCTCCTTTATCCTGGCTAGTGCCAGGAGAAAGGAGGGGATTGAACGGTCAAACCTCCTACACTGTGTGTCGCCATTTTTTGAGCTAACACACAGTGTAGTAGGTTTACATACAGTAGTAATCACACACTAAAACACGTACATACACAGACCTAACTTACCTGCTCCTACCGCCGCCGCTCCCTCCGGTCCGTCCGCTCCGTCTGCTCCCTCCGCTCCAAGTGCACAAGTCCGGAAGCCGTGACCGGAAGTAGTAATCTTACTGTCCGGCCGTGGCTTCCGGTCCACAAGAAAATGGCGCCGGACGTCGCTTGGCCGAAGACCTTCAATTTGGACTGTGTGGGAGCGGCGCATGCGCCGTTCCCACACAGACGGCGTACAGCATAGTGGATGGAACGGGCCCCGTTCGCATTCACTATGGGGCTGTATGTGCCGTATTCCATGTCTGTATGTGTCGTTAATCGACACATACAATGATGGAAAAAAAAAATGCCAGCACCCATAGACAAGAAAAAGTAAAAAAATAAAAAAAAGTAAAACACAAACACACAAATAAATATTTTTTTTTAAATAAAACACTAAAAGCAAATTGATATAAAAAAAAAAATTTCCGCGACACTCGTCCTTTAATGCAGCAGGAGATTTTGTTCTGAAGACAGGCTAACATGTTTAGGTTTGTCCCCCCCCCCTCCTTCCCCTGACTAACAATACCAGATATCCTGATTGATTGCTGTGTATTCTATAACATCTGTAATCTCTTGTAACCAAATTTGCTTCTGGGGATCCCCCCCTCCTTTTCTTTTCTTTTTGTTTGTTCTTATTTTCCCTTCCTTTTTATTCCTGTACCCCATATGCTTTTTTGAAAGAGAAAATTAGTAGGGTCCCTCAAATGATTTTCAAAAGACCAAGGACAATAATAGATATACTTGCACCATCCTATACAAAATGAAAAGAATTATAAAAAATAGCAATATGGTTTGTGAATAAAAGTGGAGTTTACACACGTGGGCGTAGTAGGTGCAAATGCTCCTCAGAGATAACACATAGGAGTTAGGAGTTCAATTTCATATTGACAAAAGAGAAATTTTCCTGATTTGTGTGGAACAGTGTATTTTATGTAATGTTTTAATACTTTTTGCTATATTAAATGTCAATTTCCTGATAACGACTGGATGATGTGTCGAGGGATATTTTGTATGGCCTTCCTGGATTAGAGGAGGGCGCGGGATCTGGCTCTCCTCACTGTTGTGAGTATTATCAATGGTGGCTACTTTGACTGCACGAAACCCCTATAGATTTGCTCTCTGAGATTTAATTTTTTCCCCTTTTACTGCATTTAGGAGTCTTGGAATACTGAGTGACAAAACTTCTGGAAGCTTTCTTGGTCACCACATTGGTTTTCATTGAGTTTTTCCAGAAATTAATATAAAAATTATATTCTCAATGTTTTCTTAACGATTGGAATGAAGAGGAAACTCAGGGTAATATTTTGATTGGGGAAAAAGTATGCAAAATAGTTCTGTTCCAAAAGTAAGAAAACTGTCTCTAGTGCTACCAATAAGTGACTACCCTGTAAGTCAATGTCCAACCCTTTGTAGAGCCTAGAAACATGAGTCGGGTTAATAGCCAAACCAGAGACACGCATCTGTAGGCAACCCTGTTTCAGAGTTGTTACTTATCGGTATAGAGTAGGGTTCTGGTTGGCTACATAAGACGCTTTTGAAGCAGCTCTTGGAAGGTGCTGTAATGTCCGTGGCTGCCGCCCGTACTGGACTTTTGATGAACTTTGACCCGTGAGTACCCTTGACTATAAGAGGGGTCCAGCCCCCTGCTTCTATGCCTGAGCGTTGTTGATGTTTTGTAGTTTGTCTATGTGATGGCCTCCCAGTGTGTTCCTGTACCTGTTCCAGTTCCTGTTCCGTGCATTCCATACCATCCTGGTCGAGCACTGTGCTGTATCACCTCGCCTGATGTCTACTTGCTGCCTAGTCCAAGCTGAGCCTGCCCTGCTGCTGTCTGAGCTGCCACAGGTACCTCTATGAACTATAGACATTCACCTGCGCCCTGTTGGCCAGCTGCTTTACCGCCAAGGCGGTATGGTCCAGTGGGTCCACAGACCCTTCGTGACAGGTGCTAAATCTCCTTGCAGAGATCTAGTTCGCAATGCTCCATGGGAAAGAAGTATGCAAAATAGCCTTCTTACAGAAGGAAGAAAACGGTCTCTCTCTAGTTTCACCTATAGGTGACTACCCTGTAGATCAATATCTGACCCTTTATAGAGCCTTGAAGCCAAACCAGAGACACCGGTCTGTAGATAGCACTGTTTCTCCTTCCGAAGGAATCAACAGGATAGGTGATAAATATCTGATCGGGGAGGGTCCAACCGCTGGGACCACCATCAATCCTGTGAACGGGCTTACCTGGCCTTCCCTGTGCGCCCCATACAAATGGAGCGATACTGCGCATGCTCAGACACCGCTCTATTAATTTCAATGGGACTGCTGAGCGCTATCTCCGGCAGCCCCTTAGAAAGTGAATGAAGTGGAGGCCGAGCATGCGCAGTACTTTCAGTGTAATTTGTAAACTAGCATATTATTTGTAATATTACTTTCCATAATTTATATTTAGGTTGAGCTGCATCAAGCCCTTGTGTCTAGAGCGGTCCAAAGGCCTCTTTGCCACATAGGACAACTTTATTAAAAATGGCAGTTGACGGTTGAGAGGCCTTGGTACAGATTCTGTTTTCAGGACCTATACAGTGAAAATTTTCCAAAACACCACCTTTTTTTGTATTGGATTTTCACTTCCCTTATGACCTATCTAGTTAGGTCCTCTTCTTTGAGAGGACCTGCACTCTAGAACAACATTATGCACATTAATTTTGTCTGGTCATTTCAAAAAGTTTTCAATATATTAATTTAATTACATTGTATATCAATAATACACGCTACACTATAAAAATAATATGGGACAAAATTTCAGATGCACAATATTTTAATATTTATTCTGATTACGCTCATTAGGACTCATAGATCAGTATTGTTTGCATGACACTCCGTATGTGAGTAGATGCATAGGTAAATATTTCTTAAAGAGGCTCTGTCACCAGATTTTGCAACCCCTATCTGCTATTGCAGCAGATCGGCGCTGCAATAGCAGATAGGGGTTGCAAAATCTGGTGACAGAGCCTCTTTAACAAGCCAACCAAGTACTGTGCATGCATGGCTATAAAGTGGACAAGGGGCAAAGATAACGGACAGGAAAACCAGGTTTAAAGAACAGTTCCACCCAGATTGCAAATTATACAACACAATCTGAACCATGAGAAATAAAATACAGTATTGTTCTGTCCTAGCTAGTGAACAGAGTGTTAGAATAGAGTAGTCTTCGGGGCCATTTTTTAGATGCCCTGAGTAATTGTCACTTCCCTTCCCCTACATAGGAATATAAAATGTTGCATTAAGATAGAAGTCTATGCATGTAGCTCATACATAGAATGACTATATGGAAGTTCACTACAAGTAAAGGAAAGCGGACAGCATCCGATGCCAACAATTGGTAGTATGTGTGGTGCAGGTCCTCACATGGGCGCCATCCAACTGGCCCCCAACACAATGTCAACAAGGAAAAAGTAGTAGACCACACTCACATCTTGATGCAAATATATTATAGATTTAATCCGGTTGTGCAACGTTTCGGCTCCCGTTTGCTTGATCATCTGCTAATCGCTGCCCTGTTTACACAGGGCAATTATCGGCAACTAGCGTTCTATGAACAATCTTTTTCACAATCATTCACCCTTGTATAGGGGCCTTAACAATGCTTTCGTTTTATCAGCTTCTTACTTACTGTACTGATTAGATGAAGTAGATTTAGTGACAAGGAGGAAATACAAAAACCCAACCCCACTCCTCCCTCCCTCTGGCCCTCATATAGAAAACATTCCGACACTGCTTGATTAGTATCACATACCTGGAGCTACTGGAATCAGAGCGCTCAACAGAATGTAGAACCTGTTTAGCAAGAGCTGCACTGAGACAAATGCTATTTACCCATTAACAACAGACAGATCTTACATACTTTTGTTGTTTTGATGGTTTAGTTTTTATCTTTGAGGAATGCAAACGTGCCAGTGTGTGACATTTGTCACATTACTCACTTTTCAGGCTCTCGGTTCAGGGAATCACAGTACCTTTGTTAAGTGAAAGAGAGGTCAAACATTTGAATGTAAGACTGACCCCTGCTGGAGACACGAACAGCCATTTTTAATTGTTCGTGTTCAGCCTTTTTTAGCATTTTGCCCTTGCTGATGACTCATTTCTATTTTTTTTTTTTTTAGAAAGCACTACCACATTACAAGTACAACAATGTATTACACAAGTACATAGAAAAACAAATCAATAACAACATATTCACGTTACTTGAGACGGGTTCAACTATTCTCCATGGAGCTTACAGGAGCTGTCCTTCTCTAGCTCCTGCCATTGATTTGCTCCACATTGCACCATTTTGAACTGGTTCACATCAGTTCAGACAAATAATGTAATCAATTAACTTATGAAGGCAAACTGCTGCTGGACCTCATGGCCCTATTGTGGCTGAGCCCTCTGGATCTCGGGTGGGCCATTTTCTATCTGATAATATACTACAGATTTTGGATGGCCGACATGGCTGATTAAGACCATTTCCTGCCGACTATAGATACCTTTACGTGACATGAACAAGAGTGACAGACACGATCAAAGACAAATATCTGTTAAAAAGTTGATCTGTCGTGTTGGATTCTTTTGGTCGCTGTCGGTTGCAATCGTGGATAGTCGTTAATGCCAAACAACAGATCTGCAAACTATAAATAGAAGCCCAGACCAGGACACAGATCAAGGCAGTGATCGATCAGCAATTTGTCATTTTAACTTATGGCGTTGTCCTTCAGAGCAACCTTTACAGATCAATCATCCATCTGAAATCCCTAATGTATGACCAGCTTAACACTATTCACACTCGCCATAATAATTGGTCACAGGACAGATCATGAAATTGTAGCACGTAAACTCAACCTAATGCAAAGATACAAATACTTTTTTTTATCCCAAGTAATATTTTAAGGGTTAATTCAAAACTCCTTGTGAACTAGGCCTAACAGTTTTTGTTGTGTTCCTACTAGCATTAAGTTAGTGCATACACACAATAGATTTTATTTTTGCTTTGCTCTAATTTTAAACATTTTTCAAACCGTGCCATTGCTATAATATAACAACAGCTATGCCTTATAGGTAAAATAAGCAGATTAATTATGACACACTACTATGTAAAGGTAAAACTACCTGCAAAGAAAAAATTTCAGATTTACTGTACATTAGCCTGAAAAGATTGATGAATTGCAAGGTTGTTTAATGCCTTCAGGACGCAGCATGTTTTAGCCTATGCGGTAATAACTTTGGAATGCTATTATGTATCTAAGCGATTCTGATTGTTTTCTCGTGACACATTGTACTTTATGTCAGTATTAAAATTTGGTCGATACTTTCAGTGTTTATTTGCGAAAAACACCACAATTTAGAGAAAATTTGCTTTTAAGACAGATAGTAATACCACACAAAATAGTTGATAGTTAACATTTACCATATGTCTACTTTATGTTGGTATAGTTTTTTAAAGTACTTTTATTTTTCTAGGACGCTACAAGGCTTAGAACGTTAACAGCAATTTTTCACATTTTTAAGAAAGTTTCCAAAACCTATTTTTTTTTAGAGACCATTTCAGTTCTGAAGTGGCTTTGAGGGCCTTATATATTAGAAATCCCATAAATTGCCCCATTTTAAAAACTGTACCCCACAAAGTATTCAGAACAGCATTTAGAAAGTTTCTTAACCCTTTAGGCAGAGGTGAAATTTACATTTTTATAAATTTTTCTCTGTAACACAGACTGTTTTACCAGAGAATTGCAACGTAATATTTGTTGCCCAGATTCTGCAATTTTTAGAAATATCCCACATGTGGCCCCAGTATACTAATGGGCTGAAACACAGGCCTCAGAAGCAAATGAGCACCTAATGGAGTTTGGGGTCTCCGTTTTATTAAAATATATTTTAGGCACAATGTCAGGTTTGAAGAGGTCTTTTGGTGCCAAAAGTGTGGAAATACCCCCAAAAATACACCATTTGGCAAACTACACCCCTCAAGGAATTTATTGAGGATTTTGACCCCACAGGTTTTTTGCTAAATTTAGTGGAATTAGGCTGTGAAAATTAAAATCTACGTTTTTCCAATAAAACGTATACATTTTTAATTTTTACAAAAAAATAAAGGAGAAAAAGCACACCAATATTTGAGCAATTTCTCCCGATTATTGCAATACCCAATTTGTGGTCATAAACTGTTGTTTGGACACACGGCAGAGCTCAGAAGGGAAGAAGCGCCATTTGGCTTTTGAATTTTTGCTGGATTGGTTTTTATGTCCTGTCGCATTCTGCATAGCCCCTGAGGGACCAAAACAGTGCAAACCCCCCAAAAGTGACCCCATTTGGGAAATTACACCCTTAAGGAATTTATCTAGCGGTATTGTAAAGGATCTGCCAGGCACAACTTCTGTGTATACGCCCATGGGTAATCAGTCTGCACCTGGTTCTATGTCTCTGAGACTGACTCCATCTTCCACCACTCAGGAAGGCAGGCTTAGGAGTGGGAGAGCCTATCGCAGCCTGGCCAGACGGAGCTAGCTCCCGCCCTCTGTCTATTTATACCTGCCTTTCCTGTTCCTCCTTTGCTTGTGATTCTTCTCGTGTGGTTTCCTGGCCTTGCTGCAGCTCCTAGCTATTTGACCTTGCTTCATACTGACCCCGGCTTACTGACTACTCTCTTGCTCTGCGTTTGGTACCTTGTACATTCCTGGTTTGACTCGGCTCGTTCACCTCTCTTGTTGCTCACGGTGTTGCCATGGGCAACTGCCCCATTTCCCTTTGCTTGTGTCCCCTTGTCTGTTTGTCTGTCGTGCACCTACTGAGCGTAGGGACCGTCGCCCAGTTGTACCCCGTCACCTAGGGCGGGTCGTTGCAAGTAGGCAGGGACTGAGTGGTGGGTAGATTAGGGCTCACTGTCTGTTTCCCTACTCCCCTGCCATTACAGGTATAGTAAACATTTTTCCCCCTTCTGTTTTTTTCCTGAATTTATTGGAATTAGGCCACGAAACTTTTTTTCATTTTTACAAGGAATAAACGAAAAAAAAGCACCCCAACACTTGTAAACTAATTTCTCCTGTGTACGGCAATACCCCATATGTGGTCATAAACTGCTGTTTGGATACACCGCAGGGCTCAGAATGGCAGTAGTGCTATTTAGCATGCAGAATTAGCTTGATTGGTTTTTGGGCGCCATGGGAATGACATATGTGGACGTAAACTGCTGTTTTGGCACACTGTAGGGCTCAGAAGGGGCGAAGCACCATTTGGCTTTTGGAGTGCGGATTATTTTAGTTGTTTTGTTCAGGGTTTTACTGGTATTTCAGTTTATAATGTGGGGGCATATGTAAGATGTGTGGAGTACATCAGTGCATAGTAAGGTGGTATAATAATGCGGTAAATAAATAATAATCCATAGATGTGTGGCCAGTGTCGTACTGATAAATTGTTCCCGATCTTATCCTCCTTTTGGAACACATTCTGCAGATTATGTTTAGAGCCAGAATGTCTTTATTTTTTCACCAACGGAGCTGTGTGAGGGCTTATTTTTTGAGGGACAATCTGTAGTTTTTATCGTTGGCATTTTGGCGTACATGCGACTTTTTGATCACTTTTTATTCCTTATTTTGTCAAGCGAGGTGACCAAAAACCATAAATTCTGACAATGTTTTTTATTCTTTTTTTTTTTCAGTGTTCATCGTGGGCTATAAATGACATTTTTTATTTATTCTGTGGGTTGATGCGATTACGGCAATTTCAAATGTATATAGTTTTTTTTATGTTTTACATCGTTTGCAAAATAAAATTACTTTTTAAAAAAAATTAATTTATTTTTTGTGTCACCATATTCTGAGATCCATAACTTTTTTATGTTTCTGTCAAAAAAGCTGTGGAAGGTCTTGTTTATCGCGGGACGGGCTGTAGTTTTCATTGGTACAATTTTGGGGTACATGCAACTTTGATCGCTTTCTATTCTGTTTTGGGTGTGGCGGTGACCAAAAACACAGCGATTCTGGAATTATTATTTTTTTTTTTACGGTGTTCCCCGTGCGGGAAACAAAACGTTATATTTTTATAGTTTGGGTCATTACGGATGCGGCGATACAAAGTGTGTACTTTAAGGATTTCCATTTTTTCCTATAATAAAAGACTTATTATAGGAAAAAAGGCGGTTATTGTTTTTTTAAGTTGAAACTATTTTTTTACTTTTTTGCGTCCCACTAGGGCACTTGAAGGCATGAAGCCCTGATCACTATTCTTATACACTGCACTACCTACATAGTTCAGTGTATTAGTGCTGTCAGTCACACACTAACAGCAAGCCTATTAGGCTCCGCTTCTGGGCGAGGCCTAATAGGCTTCCGTACTTGGCAGACCCGGAGGCCATTGTTAGGCCTCCGGTTACCGATCTAACTACCTAGATGCAGCGATCTCATTTGGTCACTTCATCTAAGGTGTGAATTGGCTGGATCGAAGGCTAACTCCATTACTGGCCGTTACAACAGGGTGCCAGCTGTAACACACAGCTGACACCCGCGGCTGATGACGCAGGCTCAGCTTTTGCGCCGTCATCTTGGCCCTGACAGCTAGCCTTTCAGGCACCACCTTAAAAGGCTTCCGTACTTGGCAGACAAGGAGGCCATTGTTAGGCCTCCGGTTGCCATGGCAACCATCGGCACCCCCGCTCAGGGCCATCATCAGAAATTTAGGGGCCCCATACAGTGAGATCGGTCAGGGCCCCTGGGGGGTTTACCGTTTGAGCCTTTAAAGGGAGGTGAGCAGAATGGTCAGCGGGAAGCATAGTAAGCAGCGACCACTGTGGAAGGTTGTTTAAGGGGTTTTCTGAGATATTAAAATTTGTTTTAGGCTACATTCACACGACAGTAAAAGACGACCGTTTCCAGACCAATGGAGTTCTATGGGTGTATTCACATGGCCGTTTTTTTTAACGGCCCGTGAATATTGGCCGTCAAAAAATAGGACATGTCTTATTTTTGGCAGTTTTCACAGCAAGACGGCACCCATAGAAGTCAATGGATCACTTTTTACCATCTGTTTTTCAGGAAACAATCCTTGTAACGGCCAGTAAAAACTGATCCTGGCCGAGGACTCCCCGCACACAGCGCTACTTTGAGCGCTGAGCCTGCAGAAGCCCTTGACATTACTGTCCATATAAGGAATCCCCGGCCAGAGCATCGCAAGATCTCTGGCCAGGAACTCTAGTCTTGTAGATAGCACCTCTCCATGTAGATAGCTCCCCCCTGACTGAACCTAGCAAACCCCCCCATCACCCATAGATAGCGCCACTGTAGCTCACTGTAGGAGCGGAATCCCCATCCCGCTCTGGCAGGGAATTCCGCTCTCCTGACGTCACTGTCCATATATGGACAGAAACGTCAGGGGCTCCGTCTATGAGCGGAATCCCCGGCCAGAGGGATTCCACTCCTACAGTGAGCTACAGTGGTGCTATCTACAGGGGAGGTGTGCTATCTACAGGGGGGACTGCTATATGGGGGTGTGGCACTATCTACGTGGGCACTGTGGCATTATCTATAGGGGACACTGGTGCTATCTACATGGGCACTGTGGCACTATGTAGGCTCTATGGCACTATCTACAATGGGACCTGTGGCATTATGTGGGCACTGGCACTTTATATGTGGCCACTATGTCACTTTATATGTGGGCACTGGTACTATGTGGGCACTGTGGCACTATGTAGACACTGTCACTTTATATGTGTGCACTGGTACTATGTGGGCACTGTGGCACTATGTAGACACTGTCACTTTATATGTGTGCACTGGTACTATGTGGGCACTGTGGCACTATGTAGACACCGGCACTTTATATGTGGGCACTGTGGCACTACAGTGGGCACTGTGGCACTGTGTGGGCACTGTGGTACTATGTGGGCACTGGCCCTATGTGAGCATTATCTACAGGGACATTGCAGCACTATCTACATGGGCACTGTGGTATTTTCAGGGGTCTGGGACAAAAAAAAACCCCTGACAAATGAAATCCATCCTTTTTTTTAATGGCCATGAAAAACATACAGACGAACTGGAAATGGATGAAAATTTGGAGATACACTGATCCAAGATGGCCATGAAAGAACTCTGGCCGGGGACTCCAGTTGTCACGGACACTGGGTTTGTGGACCCACTAGGCCGCTCCGCCGTAGCGGGGAGGCAGCTGACCAGGTCACAGTCTATGTGAAAGTAAGATAGCAGACAGTAATGCTTAGGTACCTGAAATAGTCCGGACGGTGACTGTGGCTTCAGCACGGATGGAGGCAGGTGCGGAAAGTGGCGCCAGACGTGGCGGGCAGTATCCGATGAGCAGATAGCACTTGACGTGCCAGATGGCACTTGACGTGGCAGATAGCACTTGACGTGGCAGATGGCACTTGACGTGGCAGACGGCACTTGACGTGGCAGACGACACTTGACGTGGCAGACGGCACTTGACGTGGCAGACGACACTTGACGTGGCAGATGACACTTGACGTGGCAGATGGCACTTGACGTGGCAGATGACACTTGAACACGGGTAGGCACAGGAACAATGCGGAATACAGGAACGGTAACAGGGCACGGGTAACAGCTGGAACGGGAGACACTAAGGGACCATTTGCGAGACAGACAGGGAAAGACTAACAACGCTCAGGCAAGGATCAGAAGGGCTGGGGCATTCTTATAGGGCAGGGAATCACGTGGGTTAATGATCATTGCTTTCATGTGCGCTCGCTGGCCCTTTAAGAGCGGGCGCGAGCGTGCGCGCGCACCCTACGGGACCCGTCCGAACGGGGCGGAAGTGAGCGCTGGCATCTCCTAGGAGGGAGACGGAGGCCAGCGCTCACAGATCCATGGCTGCGGGCGTCGGGAGGTGAGTGAACCCGACGGCCCGCGGCCATGGGCGCTACAGTATCCCCCCTCTTACACCCCCTCTTCTTGGGGCCAGAGTGAGAGAGGAATTTTTTAATAAGAGCAGGAGCACTGAGGTTCTCTTCTGGCTCCCAGGACCTCTCCTCAGGACCAAACCCTCTCCAGTCCACCAGATAGAAAGTCCTTCCTCCTACCCTCTTGCGGTCCAGGATCTCCTTTACCTCGAATACATCAAAAGGACCGCTGGAAGCAACTGTGGAACTAGAGGTCTTGCTGTAGCGGTTCAGGACCACTGGTTTCAGGAGGGACACATGGAAGGAGTTAGGGATTCTGAGGGTAGGGGGCAGCCGCAGCTTATAGGAAACAGGGTTAATTTGTTGCAGGATCTCGAAGGGACCAAGGAACCTGGGAGCAAACTTGTATGAAGGCACCCTCAAGCGAATGTTTCGAGAGGACAGCCAGACTTTAGTCCCAGGAAGATACTGAGGCGGCTCTCTTCTTTTGGTATCTGCCTTACGCTTCATGCGATCTACCGCCTGCAAAATAGAGGACCGGGTCTGTTCCCAGATTTGCAGGAAGTCCCCATATGCAGAGTCAGCAGCGGGTACCTGAGATGAAGTCGACACTGGAAGAGAAACTCTGGGATGTTGACTGTACACGATGTGAAACGGAGTGGAGGTGGTGGACTCACTTGTGTGGTTATTATATGAAAACTCCGCCCATGGTAGAAGCTGTACCCAGTTATCGTGCTGTGAAGAGATGAAGTGGCGGAGGTAATTTTCCATGATCTGGTTGATCCTCTCAACTTGCCCATTGGCCTGGGGGTGATAGGCAGAGGAAAAGTCCAAACTCACATCCAGGAGTTTACATAGGGCTCTCCAGAACTTGGAGGTAAACTGAACCCCCCGGTCGGACACAATGTGAAGAGGCAAGCCATGCAAGCGGAAGATATGCTGAATGAAGAAGCTTGCCAGTCAAGGAGCAGAGGGTAGGCCGGTTAGCGGGATAAAATGTGCCATCTTAGAGAACCGGTCCACCACCACCCAGATGGTGTTGTATCCTGCTGAGAGAGGAAGGTCCGTGACGAAGTCCATAGCGATGTGCTGCCAGGGGGCACTGGGTACAGGCAGGGGTTGAAACAGGCCGGCAGGCTTGCTGTGAGCCACCTTGTTAGAAGAACAGTGACCACCTGGCTTGACGAGGATTCAGTCTTTAAACGGACTGAAGGTAAGTGAGATTCTTGTGGTCGGTGAAGATCAGGATGGGGTGAGCAACGCCCTCCAGAAGATGTCTCCACTCCTCCAGAGCCAATTTGATAGCCAGTAGCTCCCGATCTCCAATGGAATAATTGCGCTCAGCAGAAGAAAACAGTCTTGAGTAGTAGCCACATACTACTGCCTTTCCTTTGGAGCTCCTCTGGAACAGAAGTGCGCCTGCACCAACAGAGGAAGCGTACACTTCCAGTGAGAACTGCCGAGATATGTCAGGGTGATGGAGGATCGAAGCTGAAGTGAAGGCTTTCTTGAGGCTAATGAATGCGGACTCTGCCTCCGGAGTCCACACCTTGGCGTTCACACCCTTCTTGGTAAGGGTAGAGATGGGGGCCGTCAGAGAAGAAAAGTTCGGAATAAACTGCCGGTAGAAATTGGCGAAACCCAGGAACAGCTGTATGGCCCTTAGGCCTTGAGGACGTGGCCATTCCAGGACAGACTTTAACTTCTCAGGGTCCATCTTAAGGCCTTGATCCGAGATGACATAGCCCAGGAAGGGCAGAGATCTCTTTTCAAATGTGCATTTCTCTAACTTGGCATACAAGCGATTCTCTCTTAGTCGCAGAAGAACTTGACGAACGTGCCTCCGATGGGTCATCAGATCTGGGGAGAAGATTAGAATATCATCGAGATAAACTACAACACACGTATAGAGGAGATCTCGGAAGATGTCATTAACGAACTCCTGAAATACTGCGAGAGCGTTACACAGTCCGAAGGGCATCACTCGGTATTCGTAGAGTCCACCACCTCCACTCCGTTTCACATCGTGTACAGTCAACATCCAATATGTGCATTATCTACAGTGGGCACCATCTACATGGGCAGTGTGGTGTTTTCAGGGGGTTCGGACTGCGCTATTGATTCTGTCGAAAAAACGGAAACCTGCCGGAATGGTGACAAACGGAAACCATTAGCAATGTTTCCGTCACCATTGATATCAATGGTGATGCAAACGGAAGCTAAGGTTTCAGTTTGGCTTTCCATTGAGGGGTTCATCCGACGGAATTCTCAGACGGAACCCCTGAACGGAAAGCCAATGCTGATGTGAACAGGCCCTAAGGGTACTGGAGGTGTGGGGATGGCACAGTATTTACAGTAAAAACAAATACAATTATACTTATTTTTAAAGTTCTAGCCCTATTGAACCTAATTTAAATGGAATCTGTCACCTGATTTCTGTTGCCCTATCCTAGGGCAGCATAAAGTAGTGCCAGATGCCCTGATTTCATTGATGTGTCACTTGTCAATATGGTGTAGTTTTCATAAAATCACAGTTTATCAGGTGCAGCGCGATTGGAGCCAGGAGTCCCCTAAGGTGTCCGCAGCCAATAGAACCGGGCGGGTCCATAATTGCGGACCGTTTTACGGTCCGCAATTACGGAGATTTTTTTATAGTCGTGTGCATGGGGACTAAGAATGTGCAAGCGCTAATACTGGAGTCCTCCATATTCATTATATGCAGGCTAATCCCACCCACCGCCGCTGATTAACAGCTTTCTCCTCTATGCACAAAAAAAATCACTGGAATAGGACTGAAGTTTTCTTAAACTAGAACTTTTACTAATATTATTTCTTAAAAATGTGTTTACATAAAGATATAGATTTCCAAAAAACGTTTTACGGAAACCTGATAAAACTTTTCTGGGGAAATTAACACCCCTACCCGTTCCGTAACCCAGCAGGGTCAATTCCACTCTTCAGCAAGGGGACTGGGAAACCTCCTTAACATGTTTTGAAAAATAATTTTGTTCTTCCGACACGTTTCCTTGTGGCCCAAATTCATCAGGGGAGATATGGCCATATAGCCTATCCAAAAAGGTTTAACCAGGGCTGTAGCTAGGGAGAGGCAGGCAGGGCATGTGCCCCCGGGTGCAACTAAGTGGGAAGGTGGGGGGCTCCAGGGCTGAAATAGTCTGAAACTAGTCGCCGCCGCCGCCACCTCCTGCACTTTAATTATACCTGCGACTTTCAACGACACAAGCGGCGCGATTACTTCTATGCTTATTTGTCGTTGAAAGGCGCTGTCATGACTTGCACTGTCAATAAGTGCCTTTCAATGACGCAAGCGGCGTGATGACGTCATTGCGCCGCTTGCGTCGTTCAACCAGAGCAGACCTGCTCAGAAGACAGCAGGTCTGCATTGCCACCGGACGGCGTGGAAACGAGATTAGGTGAGTATGTTAATTTTTGTTTTTTATCCTAATAAAAATGCTAGCGGCATTATCTACAGGGGGGGCTCCATCTACAGGGGTCAGCTTTATCTACAGGGGTGGGCTATATGTGGAGCACTATAGGAGGAGCTATATGTGAGGCACTATATACAGGGGTGGGCAATATGTAGAGCACTATTTATAGGGGTAGATATATGTAAGGCACTATCTACAGGGGTGGGCTATTTGTTGGACACTATATACAGGGGTGGGCTATATGTGTAGCACTATCTATAGGGGAAGCTATACGTGAGGAACTATATACAGGGGTGGGCTATATGTGTAGCACTATCTACAGGGGTGGGCTATATGTGGAGCATTATCTACAGGGGGAGCTATATTTAGGGCACTATATACAGGGGGAGCTATATTTGGGGCACTATCTACAGGGGGCGCTATATGTGGGCACTATATACAGGGGGGCTATATGTGGGGCACTATCTACAGGGGTGGGCTATATGTGGGGCAATATCTACAGGGGGGCTACATGTAGGGCACTATCTACATGGGGCTATATCTGGGGCACTATTTTCAGAGGGGGCTATATGTGGGGCACTTTATACAGGGGGGCTATATGTAGAGCACTATCTACAGGGGTGGATATATGTGGGCACTATCTACAGGGGGGCTATTTGTGAGCACTATCTACAGGGGTGGCTATATGTGGGGCACTATCTACAGGGGGCTGTATGTGGGGCACTATCTACAGGGGCTCTATGTAGAGCACTATCTACAGGTTCATGGTGTGTGCATGGAACACAGTGTATGACGCTATTATATTTAGGGGCACAGTGTCTGGCACCATGAGAACTTGCATGAAAAATTTGCATTTTTCTAAATTTATATGTATCTGCAGACAGATAGTAATACCACACAAAATTGTTGCTAATTAACATCATCCATATGTCTACTTTAGATTGGCATTGTTTTTTGAACATCCTTTTATTTTTCTATGACATCACAAGGCTTAGAACTTTAGCAGCAATTTCTCACATTTTCAGGAAAATTTCAAAAGGCTCTTTTTCCAGGGACCAGTCCAGTTGTGAAGTGGATTTTAGGGCCTTATATATTAGAAACCCTTGATAAGTCACCCCATTTTAAAAACTTCACCCCTCAAAGTATTCAAAACAGCATTTAGAAAGTTTCTTAACCCTTTATATGTTTCACAAGAATTAAGGCAATGTAGATGTGACATTTTCAAATTTCTTTTTTTTTTTTTTGCAGAAATTCATTTTTCATCTATTTTTTTTGTAACACAGAAAGTTTTACCAAAGAAACGCAACTCAATATCTATTACCCAGATTCTGCTGTTTTTAGAAATACCCCACATGTGGCCCTAGTCCACTTACTGACTGAAGCACAGCCCTCAGAAACAAAGGAACACCTAGAGGATTTTGGGGCCTCCTTTTTATTAGAAAATATTTTAGGCACCATGTCGGGTCTGAAAGGCTCTTGTGGCGCCAAAACAGTGGAAATCCCCCAAAAGTGACCCCATTTTGGAAACTATACCCCTTAAGGAAATTATCTAGGGGTATAGTGAGCATTTTGACCCCGCAGGTTTTTTGCAGAAATTATTGGAAGTAGGCCGTGAAAATGAAAACCTACATTCTTTCAAAGAAAATGTAGGTTTAGATAATTTTTTCTAATTTCCACAAGGACTAAAAGGAGAAAGTGCACCACTACTTTTGTAAAGCAATTTCTCCCGAGTAAAACAATACCCCACATGTGGTCATAAACGCCTGTTTGGACACACAGCAGGGCTTAGAAGGGAAAGAGCGCCATTTGGCTTTTGGAGCTCACATTTAGCAGGAATGGTTTGCGGAGACCACGTCGCATATACAAAGCCCCTAAGGGACCAAAACAGTGAAAACACCAAAAAAGTTACCCCATTTAGGAAACTACACCCCTTGAAGAATTCATCTAGGGGTGTAGTGAGCATTTTGAAAACACAGGGGTTTCATAGATTTTATTAGAATTGGGCAGTGAAGATAACAATTTTTTTTCATTTTCTCAACAAATAAAGGAATAAAAGAACACCAACATTTGTAAAGCAACTTCTCTGGAGTACGGCAATACCCCATTTGTGGTCATAAACTGCTGTTTGGGCACACGGCAAGGATCAGAAGAGAAGGAGCGCCATTTGGCTTTTGGAGCACAGATTTTGCTGGATTGGTTTCTTGACACCATGTCACTTTTGCAAAGCTCCTAAGGTACCAGTACAGTGGAAACCCCCCAAAAGTGACTCGATTCACGAAACTACACCCCCTTGAGGAATTCATCTAGGGGTGTAGTGAGCATTTTGATCCCACAGGTGTTTCATCGATTTTATTAGAATTGGGCAGTGAAAATAAAAAAAATAATTTTTCTTCAATAAGACGTAGTTTTAGCTGAAAAGGTTTCATTTTCTCAACAAATAAATGAAAAAAAGCACCCCAACACTTGTAAAGCAACTTCTCTTGTGTACGGAAATACCACATATGTGGTCATAAACTGAGTAGGGCTCAGAAGGGAAGGAGCACCATTTGGCTTTTGGAGTACAGATTTTGCTGGATTGGTTTCTGGGCGCTTTGTCGCATTTTCAAAGTCCTTGTGGGACCAAAACAGTGGATCCCCCCCAGAAATGACCCCATTTTGGAAACTACACCCCTCAAGGTATTCACCTAGGGGTGTAGTGAGCATATTAACCCCACAGGTGATTGGCAGAAATTGGTGTGTACTCGATGTTGCAGAGTGAAAATGGGATTTTTTCCATAGATATGCCAATATTTCGTGCCCAGCTTGTGCCACTGGAGATACACACCCCAAAAATTGTTAAAAGGGTTCTCCCGGGTATGGCGATGCCATATATGTGGAAGTAAACTGCTGTTTGGGCACACTGTAGGGTTCAGGAGGGAGGTAGCGCCATTTGGCTTTTGGAGCGTGGATTTTGCTTGTAGTAGTTTTGTTTTGAGTCTTACTGGTGTTTCCGTTTATAATGTGTGTGTACATGTAAGCCGGGCGGAGTATATAAGGGGCATAGTCAGGTGGTCTAATAATGGGGTAAAATAAACCAATAAAATAATCCATAGATGTGTGTTACGCTGTGAAGCAATCCTTTCTGCACAGGCCGGTGTCGCACTAATAAATGGTCTTTACTTATTCCCCTTTTGGTCCACACTCGGGATCTTTGAAGTTTGAGGAATTTTGCTGGGAAGTGTTGTCCTGGTATAATACAGGCACCATCGCTTCCAGCAAATATGTTTTGGCCCTCCCCATCTCTGGTTCCCTAATTTTAGGGGCCTTGATAATTCGCCACTTGAAACAGAAGAAACGTTCCCCTCGGGCCGACACAACTGCATATTTTTATTTCCTGGCTTATTGGAGCCTTAACTAATTGTATTTTTTCATAGACGTAGTGGTATGAGGGCTGTTTTTTTTGCGGGACGAGCTGTAGTTTTTATTGGTACCATTTTGGGGTACATGCGACTTATTGATCACTTGTTATCTTTTTTTTTTGGGAGGCAAGGTGACCAAAAAACAGCAATTCTGGCATATTTTTTTAGTTCTTTTTATACAGCGTTCACCATGCGTTATAAATGACATGTTACCTTTATTCTGCGGGTCAGTCCGATTCCGGTGATATCTAATTTATAGAACTTTTTTATGTTTTACAACTTTTTGCACAATAAAATAACTTGTGTAAAGAGAATGGATTTTTTCTGTCGCCAAGTTGTGAGAACCATAACGGTTTTAATTTTTTCATCGACGGAGCTGTATGAGGGCTTGTTTTTAGCGAGACGAGTTATAGTTTTTATAGGTACCATTTCTGGGTACATGCGACTTTTTGATCACTTTTTATTTCAATTTTTGGAAGACAAAGTGACCAAAAAATAGCAATTATGTCAGTATTTTTTAGTTTTTTTTTTACGGCGTTCACTGTGCGGAATAAATAACATAATATTTTTATAGTTAAGGTCGTTACGGTCACAGCGATACCAAATATGTATGGCTTTATTATTTTTTCAATAATAAATGACTTGATAAGGGAAAAAGGGCGATTGTGTTTTGCGTTATTATTTGAAACTTTTATTGTATTTTTTACAACTTTTATTTTTACTTTTTTTACACTTTTTTTTACACTATTCTTTAGTCCCACTAGGGGACTTGAAGGTCCAACTGTTTGTTTGATGTTCTAATACATTGCACTACCTATGTAGTGCAATGCATTATAACTGTCAGTTGTTCACTGACAGCAAGCCGATCAGGCTCCGCCTCCGAGTGGGGCCTAATCGGCTTCCCGAATGGCAGATAGGAAGCCATTGTTAGGCATCCTGTTGCCATAGTAACAGTCGCCAGCCTTGCCATCGCATGGCAGGCTGCCGATTTCATACAAACCACTTTGATGCAGCGATTGCATTGAATCGCTGCATTGAAGGGGTTAATGGCAGGAATCGGAGCTGGCTCCGGTTCCTGCCTCTACAGAGGGATGTCCGCTGTAACATACAGTGGACACCCACTGCTAATGACGCCCTCCGTTTTAGCCCTCCGTATTAGCCCTCCGTTCGCCTTTGCAGCCACTGGCAACCCAGCGATCACGTTGCTGGGGTGCCGGTGGCTATAAACTCCTCACTTGCTGCGATCTCTATTGAACGCAGCATGTGAGGGGTTAATTGGTTGGATCGGAGGCTAGCTCCGGTCCTGGCCGATACCTCAGGGTGCCAGCTGTAACATACAGCTGTCACCCGGCGGTGATGTCGCTGGCTCAGCTCCTGAGCCAGCTCCATCTGTTTCACGTACAGTTACGTGGAATTGCGGGAAAACACCATCTCCCATCACGTAACTGTACGTGAAATTGCGGGAAGGGGTTAATGTTGATGATTATGGCTGACAGTTAATGAAAACCCAAAATGTAGTCTCTCAGAAAATTATAATATTGGGTAAAAGTTTGTAGACTCATGGTGTCATACTCTAATCAGCTAATCAACACAAAATAACTCAAAGGTTTCCTAAACCTTTAAAAGGACAGTTCATCCCAAATATGGGCGCTCCGGTCATGTGTAGCGGCGCCCCGTCCCTCATACTCTGCTGACGCGTCGCCCTGGGTACTCCGCCTGCTAGCCGCGCACACGTGCACCACGGCCTGCTCTCGTGCAGTCGCAGTGCGCCTGCTCGCGTCAAGCTGGTGGTAGACGAACATCACTAAGTGACATGCACTTCCACTTAAATAGTGGGGATCTAGGCGCTGTGCCAACGGATGACTGCACAGGGGGTGTTTGTCTGATCCGGTACAGTGCTAGATAAAGTCAGAAACTAACAACCATTAAGACCGTACCATTTTGACCAATCGACTTCACCCATAGTTTTTATCCTATTTAAAATTTTACAAAACTATAGGTTGGTATCAAACTAGTGTTCTAGTATTATATATATTTTACGGATATTTTTGGCAGTTGCCACCCAATAAATGTACAATGAGGCGATCCTTTATCAAATGTATTAGGGCTTGTCCATACGTAATGGAATTGCTGCAGAAAATTTCTGGAGCAATTTCGCAGAAGTAGCAGAAATTCCGCTGCGGAAAAACCGCACCATTTCCTGCGTTTTTCTTAATGTTGGGAGATGGTGACATCTCCTCTGAAAAACACAGCAATTCAGTCCACTTTTCCGCAGCAGGAATTGACATGCTGCGGTACGAAATATACGCACCACGGGTCAATTTCTGCTCGGAAATATTACGCAGCGTGTGGATGAGATTTGTTAAATCTCACCCACTTTGCTGCTACTGTATTCTGCTGCTTATTTTCCGTCTGCAAATACGCAGCAGTTCCGCTACTTGTGGACAAGCCCATAGGCTTTCAATTATGCAAAGGTATTAAACATTTTTCGATGATATCCAAAAAATTTTATATCAAAATACAGTGGTTCCTGATCTTTGAACCGTTGTACTTTTGTAATCTATTAATAGAATTTTCGCGAACTGTGAACCTATAGGTCTAAGGGTATGTTCACACGTAGAGTCAAAAACTTCTCAAAAGACAGAGCTGTTTTCAAGGGAAAACAGACCCTGATTTTCAGACGGTTTTTGAGCAACTCGTGTTTTTCGCTGCGTTTTTCGGGGCGTTTTCGCAGCGTTTTGCAGCATTTTTACGGCCGTTTTTGGAGCTGTTTTCATTGGAGTCTATGAGAAAACGGCTCCAAAAATGTCCCAAGAAGTGTCCTGCACTTCTTTTGACGAGGCTGTAATTTTACGAGCCGTCTTTTGTCAGCGACCCGTAAAATGACAGGTCGTCGGCACAGTACATCGTAAAGCCCATTGAAAGTAATGGGCAGATGTTTGCCGACGTATTGGAGATGTTTTTTCAGACGTAATTTGAGACGTAAAACTCCTCCATTACGTCTGAAAATAGGTCGTGTGAACCCAGCCTTAGTAGAGGTTTTTTATATAAAGCAAGTATAATGAAGTTGCTCATTTACCCCATTGGGCGTGACTGAGCAAAGTTTGGAAATCCATCTTGACTCTCTTTGCAGTACTGTTCTATCTACATCTTCCCCTCAGTGGCGGATCATCGTTAGGGTGGTTCGGGCGGCCGCCTGGGGCCCAAGTCTCCCAAGGGGCCCACGACCGCCCGGCCCATAACAATTATGGGTCAGGCGGCACAGGCCCCGGTGCTAGCGACAGCCACATTCACTTGTATCTGCGTACTCAGGATGCAGATACAAATGCATGGCCGGCCTTAGTTACGTGCGGTCGCACAGGGTGCCGGCCGCCATCCTGTAAGGGTGGCGCCAGCGGGTGAATTCATCCCGCTCTGTGGCTACTGCTAGGGGCGCCAGCGGGTCAGGTGTCACTCACTGACCTCACTACTGGCTTCCCCGCGCCGTTACTACCGCTCCCCCGCTCCCCCTCCTCGTCTTACGTCCTGAGTGATGATCAGGCGTGATGACATCACTCAGGACGCAAGACAGGGAGGAGACTATCTTACCATGTGTTCCTGGTCTGGCTATTTCCCCAGGGCTCCGCTCCAGGAGCATCAGCGGGCACAGTGCACTGTAAGACGCCCAGCAGGTCAGTCAGACTGTGGGCTTTGGTTGTATGGAGGCACTGATGGGGGTCTAAAAATGGCAAATTGGCAGAGGATTCAGGGCCACCTTGGTGCCCATTTGCCACTTATTGCCTCCTTTAGTGTCCTGTTCAGTGCCCCTTCGATGCCCCTTTGTCATTTATTGCCCATTTATTGTTCTTCTGTAACAGAGGGTGCTAAAGGGGCAGTAAATGGCAAATATGCATCAAGGGGGCACTGAACATAAGGACACTAAAGGAGAAATAAGTGGAAAATGGGCACCAAGGTGGCACTGAACGACACGGTTAATAAATGGCAGATGGTCACATTGTTCAGTTGCTCCATAGTGCACATTTACCATTTGTTACCTTGTTAGACTCTGTGCACATTACGTTAAAGGGGTTAAAAATAAATTCTGTTGAAGCAGTAGGGGAGGTTAAAATAAAAAAGAACTTATACTTACCTTTCTCTTCCCAAACATTCCTGCGCTGGGGGCTCCCGTCACCTCTCTTCACTGTTTGTATACAGAGCAGCTGCATCGGTGATGTACTTTCGACGGGATGTCACCACTGCAGCCGCTCTGTATACAAACCAAGAACAGAGGTGACGGGAGCCCCCAACGCAGGAACCTCTGGGAAGAGAGAGGTAAGTATGGGCTGCTTTCTTATTTTAGCCCTTTCAGGACTGAGACATTTTTTGCTTTTTAAATTACTGTTTTTCACTACTCGCCTTCCTAGAGCCATAATTTATTTTTATTTTTCCGTCAATAGGGTGGTGGTTATTTTTTGCGGCATGAGTTGTAGTTTCTATTGGCACCATATAATGTACTGGGAAACTGGAAAAAAAATGTTGTTGTCTGAAATTGGAGGAATCACAGGTTTTTTTCTATAGTTTTTTGTGTTTCGATTTTACGGCCTTCATCGTGCGGTAAAAACGACAACTTAACTTTATTCTGCGGCTCAATACAATTACGATACGGTGGTACCAAATTTATATAGGTTATTTATATATTTTACTACTTTTACAAAGAAAACTATTTGTTAAAAAAAAAAAAAAATGTTGTTTCACCACATTCTGAGAGACATAACTTTTTTTATATTTTTGCCTAAGCGGTGTGAGGGCTTATTTGTTGCGGGACGCGCTGTAGCTTTTTTTGGTACTATATTTTGGTTCATGCAACTTTTTTATAATTTTTTATTACATGTTTTTTAGAGCTAATGTGAACAAAAAACAGCGATTTGGGCTATTTTACGGCCTTCACAGTGTGAGTTAAATAAGAAGTAATAAAAAGTACCAACGTGGACAGCAGTTTTAATATTTTTTTCTGTTATACAAAAGATAGTCTTTGAGTAAACCGAGTAAGGGCCAGTTCACATGTTGCGTAAATACTGCGGATTTTCCGCAACGGAATTCGTTGCAGAAAATCTGCAGCGAATACAGTAACAGCAAAGAGAATGAGATAAAACAAATCTAACCACACGCTGCGTAAACACTAAGCGGAAAAAACTGAGCTGCGGTGCAGGGTTTTATTCTGCAGCATGTCAATTGTATTTGTGTAAACGCGCCTTATTTGTTGCGGGTTTTCCCCATTGTATTCAATGGGGCGGTAAATTCCGCAACAAATAGCAGTTGTTGCGTTTTTTGCAGGGTTCACAGCGATCCCACCAGAAAAAAACACACAATATATTATACTTACCTAGGAATCTGTGTTTTATCCTCCTGGGATGACGCTTCATCTCATGTGACCTCCGCTGCAGCCAATCACAGGCTGTAGCGGCGGTCACATGGATGAAACGTCATCCCAGGAGGCCGGCCTGGATGATGTCAGAGGGCCGGCCTCCTTGGATGACGCTTCATCCAATGTGACCGCAAGCAGGCTGGCTAAGTGCTGCAGTTTTTCGCAGTAGACATTCCAGGCGAGAAACTGCCCCACAGTTTGGTGCAGTTTTTCCCTGCGGCCGCACAGGGCGGATAAACTGCGTTCTTTTACGCAGCGTATCTGCCCCGTGTGAACTCAGCCTTAGGCTGGGTTCACACTACCTATTTTCAGACGTAATGGAGGCGTTTCACGCCTCGAATTACGTCTGAAAAAACGTCTCCAATACGTCTCCAATACGTCTCCAATACGTCAGCAAGCATCTGCCCATTACTTTCAATGGGCTTTACGATGTACTGTGCCGACGACCTGTCATTTTACGCGTCGCTGTCAAAAGATGGCTCATAAAATTACAGCCTCGTCAAAAGAAGTGCAGGACACTTTTTGGGACGTTTTTGGAGCCGTTTTCTCATAGACTCCAATGAAAACAGCTCCAAAAACGGCCGTAAAACGGCGTGAAAAACGCGAGTTGCTCAAAAAACATCTGAAAATCAGGGGCTGTTTTCCCTTGAAAACAGCTCCGTATTTTGAGACGTTTTTGACTCTACGTGTGAACATACCCTCAGGGTATGTGCACACTATTACTGCAATTACGTCTGAAATTACGGAGCTGTTTTCAGGAGAAAGCAGCTCCGTAATTTCAGACGTAATTGCATGTACTGGCGTTTTGCGAGGTGTCTTTTACAGATGTAATTTGGAGCTGTTCTTCATTGGAGTCAATGAAAAACGGCTCCAATTACGTCCCAAGAAGTGTCCTGCACAGCGACGCGTAAAATGACAGGTCGTCGGCACAGTACATCGTAAAGCCCATTGAGAGTAATGGGCAGATGTTTGCAGACGTATTGGAGCCGTTTTTTCAGACGTAATTCGAGGCGTAAAGCGCCTCCATTACGTCTGAAAATAGGTTGTGTGAACCCAGCCTAACGCCTGAAAATAGGTTGTGTGAATGCAGCCCCAAAGTAATTTGTTTTTTGTGTCCATTTAATGTATGCGCCAGGAGCTTTTCCACCGCATATGATAAATGGACAGGCAGGATGTAATGTGAAAACAGCCTTACCAAAACATAGGCCTTGTTCACCCTGTGCTAAAAATTGCGGAAAAATCGGAAGCAGAACGCCTCCAAACATCTGCCCATTGGGAAAACAGCATTCTGTTCCGACGGGGCGTTTTTTTACGCGCCCGTTTTGAAAACCGGAAAAATACGGCCACGAAAATGAAGTGCATGTCACTTCTTCAGCCGTTTTTGGGGCCGTTTTTCATAGACTCTATAGCGAAAAACGGGACTTTGAATAAAAATCAGCTGAAAATCAGGAGCTGTTTTCCCTTTAATACAGCTCCGTATTTTGAGAAGTTTTTTGTTTTGTGCGTGCACATACCCTTAAAAACACTAGTGTTTTTGTAAAGTTCTTTTTAAACCACAGGCACTTTTGACGCGTATTCATTGCTTTTTTTGCAGGCCTTCGGCGTGTTTTTTTGCCGTTCAATCAGAACTCCCATTGACTATAGAAATTAGGTGCGATTTTGGCACATTTTCGGCGTGTTTTACGTGCAAAAGAATTGATCTGACGCTTCTTTTTTTACGCTACACATTTTTAAACAAAACGCGTTGTATGCACTAACGGCACGCTATACCATTGATGTCAATGGGAGGCTTAAACCAAGCATTTTTGACGCGTTTTTGGGCATGACAAATGCACAAACAAAAGCACCAAATGCCGACAATACTTAACAATGATAAATGGAGTGGGAGGCACCAAAGGGCAATTCCGCACAGGTCACCCTGTAGCCTAAGGCCGGCCCTTTACAAATGAATACTATAGGCTGGAGGACAAGTTAGGCCTGCAGCCTATAAGGCGCTTGGAAGACTGCCTGCGCAAGCCGGCATGATGATGTAACTGCATCACGCTGGTCTGCACATGCGTTCCACCCGGAGGCAGTGCAGTGAACCGTCTGTCGCGGGAACAGGGCAAGGTAAGTACAATATTTTTCTGGTTTTGGAGCATTGTATATTTAGGGGCATTGTGTGTGGCACCATGAGAATTGTATCTTTGTTTATAGGTGGAGAAATGTTCTGCAGAAATAGGCCATGGCCGGGAGAAGTCATGAAAGAGGTCTGGACCGGATGGAGACGTCACCTGTGAGTCACCTAATGTAAATGTTTATTCTGCCTCTAATCAGTACTGTAGTCACTGTATGATCTGCAGCGAGATAATGGGTGGTATGTTTTTTTTGTTTGGGGAGGCTGCTAGTGATTTAGAACAGCCATGGGGATGTCAATCAGAATAGCTAGAATAGGCCCAGGTGCTGTACCACAGAATTTGTTTAGAGCCATCTGCATTAGGCCTTAGGCCTAATACACATGACCGTAGCGGTGTGCACGGTCCGTGAATGCCACAAAATTAAACTAATCTGCTGTTAGGCAGAGAAGAAGGTTTGCCCTTATTTCCAGCCAGCTACAAAAATATTGAATAGGATAAAATTTAACTTTTATTAGGTATGATTAAATAAGTAAATAACAAAAAAAAAAACAAAAAAAAAACGACACACTCGTTTAAAAATTAGAAAAATGCTCACTGGCAGTAGAAGATTTGCATACTAAGGATGCAGTCAGTACAGTGTAATTAGTCGGTATTTAAACAGCGTCTGCAGTACGCTGAGATTGGCAAATAGGATCGTAACAGTGGCTGACAGTCAGTGAGACATTGTATTTAAAACATAGCAAGAAGCCCCCACGACATGTTTCGCTACGAACGTAGCGTCCTCAGGGGTTCAATGGGGCTACTGAATGCGTCACTGACAGCCCAAGAAACGACATCCGCGAGCTACCCGCAATAACGGACCGTGCACACACAGGAGTGCATTGAGTTGAGCCCGGACCTCAAATGCGGCCTGTAAAATGTCATGTCCTATTGTTTTTGCGATCCCGGGCTCCAGGACACCAACTCTTCCTGCAGTTCTTTTGTCTTATACAGTGCATTCGGAAAGTCTTCAGACCCTTTAAATTTTTCACATTTTGTTAAGGCAAAAGAACTGCAGGGAGAGTTGGTGTCATCATTCTATACTGTTTATATGTAATAGGTCTGTCTGGCCTGAATTTCTAGAAACATTACATCAGATTAGGTCTAGGATCAGATTAGATTACAAAATGGCATTCATCTTTTTCTACATCAGTAAGCCCCCATGCACACAACCATGCATTTGCGTCCGCATACTATTCGCAATTGCGGAGCTGCAATATTTATTTTAGCACAAGGCTTCAACATAACAAAATCTGAAAAAATTTAAAGGGTCTGATGACTTTCTGAATGCATTGTATATAAACTTATGTTGTGTTTCTAGAAAATCAGGTCCAGCTCATTAGGTATAAATGATACATAAAGATAAAACAGGTTAAACCTTGGAATTAGGTCATTCTAGATATTGATTTATTTAGTGTTTCTAGAAATTTGGGCCAGACTTGAATAACCTGAAAAGTTGCGTCCACAACATGATATCATGTACATTGTATATTCTTGTTGCTTCAGGCAGTGGAGAGTCATTAGCCTGCATTAGAAACATGCAGAATTGTTACAAGCTGATGATTTTGGCTAAAGTTTTTTTTTTGTTTTTTTTTTGGCAGGAAGGTTCCATTGTAGAATTGGGGCCAAATCAAAATTGATACAATAAAGTTTCTCTTTTACTTAAATTTGTATACATATTAAGGGTCATGGTAGAACAGTACATCAGTCATTTCCATAGACTAGAACGGAGAGACATCACTACCTTCTCTCTATTTAGTCACCCCATTCTTACAATAGGTGAGGGTTTCAAAGGTTGGACCCCCACTTGTCAGACATTTAAGATATAGATATGCCATGAATGTCTTTAGTAGGAAACCTCTTTGAAAGCTCCTGCAGATGGGACAGAAATGCGGCAGAATTTCCGTGTGGAAATCCTGCATCGTATTACAGTAGCAGTAGAGAGGATGAAAGTTGATCAAATCTTATCCAGACACAGCAGAAAACACGGGCGGAAATTGACCTGCTGTGTTGATTCTCAGTCTGCAGCGTGTCAATTTAGCTTTTCTGCATTTCTGTCTTGTGTGTAGGAGGCCTTAAAAATAGGTTGGGAAATGAATAGCTGCAAATTCTACCAAACTCATTAGGCTCTGCCAATGAAAATGTAATATCTTTGTATGGTTTATTGGTCTGGATTGATGTGTGTGTGAATGAGTGAACTCATACTGGTTGCTCTCAGACATTGAGAGACTGCTACACGGCTTTGAAATGACTAGAAGATCTTTAAGTGAGGTCAAGTCCATATGTCAAGGTTGTAACGACAGGAAGATTTTGCATAGGGGCACAAAAGCTTCTAGTTACACCTGTCTCGAAATTGACCTGTAACCTTGTGCTTTTATACTGCAATAAAACTCCTAATTTTTTCATAGTTTCGTGAATTACCTATTAAAAATACCATTCTATACGCCTTCTACTTCCGATATTTCAGATGTGTATGCATATTACTTTCTCTCCATCACATGCTGCATAGTGTGTTTTGTAATAGTATGCCATTCTGTGGTAACGCCTATAATGGGGCATATATGTCTATGTTACACTATGTGCCGTTGCTTTTGTACACATGTGTATACATATGCATTTATGTTAAAAACTAATAACATACGGATTAAAAAATACCTTTGTATGCAAATAATTAAGTATAAATAAAAATAAAGGTCATGCTTAGGAATCATTGAGATTTTTATACAACTCTATCATTTTATACATTTTGAACTATTCTGCCAGTGGATTTTGTAAGCCCTATGACACAATTCTCTGGGTTTATAGCTAAACCGAATGTCTGTGAGTGGAAACAAGCTCACATAATGCACTCAATCAATTTAATGAAAATTGTAATAGAAAAAAAAATAATCACTGGAGGAATATGAGCAGGTGTCTGCAGAATTAGAAAGAAGAAAATCGGAGTTGCAGTTGAGACAGACAAACACAATTCCAGCAATTGTTAAAACGGATAGAGAAAAAAATGGTCCCTATACAAAATGATTTAAAGGAAAAGAATCGGGATACATTTTTGCGAGATAAAATGGACTTTCAATGGATAAAGTTTTCTCACGGAACACAAGAAAGCAACAGTCATCAAAACGTGGTAACGGTCAAAGAAGGAGACCAAGGAAACAATCTGAATACTGGACTACTGACGCAGGATCGGATTCAAGTGCCCAGGATGAACCCAGAAATGAACACCAATCAAGGGGAAAAGATGTAAGTTGCCAGGTGTCTTCACACAACACTAACACTTTAGGCGGAGAAAACGGAGGGGAGGAAGAAAGAGGAAACAACTACAACTATCGGGGAGGAACGAAATGGAAACAAGTCTCCTGGCGTGAGTAGTAGAAACTGGGTCCGTGCTTGCTACAGGTATGAAGTCAAACATTGTAACTGTGTCTGAAACTATTGTGGTAAATTTGTCTAATATTCCTTTGTCTGAAGGCAGTGTCGTAACTACCTCTGTAGCAGCCATAGCGGCTGCTACGGGGCCCGCGGCATAAGGGGGCCCATGTCGCCAGCCGGCATGGGGTCCCACCATGCCGGAGGCACCGCTAGCAGCTGCTATGGCTGCTATAGCGGTAGTGACGCCACATTCAATAGTGTCTGCGTCCTTTGGATGCTGATGCTATTGAACACTATGACAGAGCAGAGAGGTACTGTACATAGGCTACTGTACATAGTGGTGTCGCTCTAGTGCTCGCAACGGTTGCAATTGTGAGCGGGCCCCTAAGCCCGGGGGTGCACAGGGCCCTTGTAGCCACACAGCGCTGGTCCCGCTTCCTAAATGCTGGAGCAATGGCTCCTTACTCCAGCATTCACTTCGCCGTGAGTGTCTCGGCACAGGCAGACATGATGCAGTGACGTCATCGAGCCTGTCTGCGCCGAGTCACTCACAGCACATACTGGAGGAGAAGGATTCGCCACCCATCGTGGGAATGACGATAGTTAAGTAATTATGTTATTATTTTTCTCTTAGGTAATATGGGGCATTATACTGGGTAGGGAAGGGGGGGCTGATATTGTAGCTGCTGTCTAGGAGCATTTTACTCTATGGGGGGCATCATACTGTATGGGTGGCATTATACTGTGGGGGTATTATATTGTGGGGACAGCTATGGGGGGCAGTATACTGTATGGGGGGCATTATACTGTGGGGACAGCTATGGATGGCATTATACTGTGGGGGCAGCTATGGGGGGCATTATATTGTGGGGGCAGATATGGAGATCATTATACTGTGTGCGGGCAGCTATGTGGGGCATTATACTGTGGGGGTATTATATTGTGGAGGCAGCTATGTGGGCAGTATATTGTGGGGGCAGCTATGAGAGGGCATTATATTGCGTGGGGCATTATACTGTGTGGGGCAGCTATGGGAGGCATTATACTGTGTGGGGGCAGCTATGGAGAGCTTTATACTGTGTGGGGGAAACTATAGGGGGCATTATACTGTGTGGGGTAGCTATGGGAAGCATTATACTGTAGGGGCAGCTGTGTGGGTATTACACTGTATGGGGGCATCTGTGTCGGCATTATACTGTATGGGGGCATCTGTGGGGGCATTATACTGTATGGGGCATCTGTGTGGGCATTATACTGTATGGGGCATCTGTGTGGGCATTATACTGTATGAGGGCATTATACTGTATGGTGGCAGCTATGAGGGCATTATACTGTGTGGGGGGCACTGTGGGGGCATGATACTGTATGGGCTGAACCGGGTGTGTATGGGCGGGGATTGGGTGGGATCAGAGGTATGGCTTAAAATAAAAAGAAATTGCCGCTGCATGCCGCATCCATTGTCCCGCTTTGTGATACTTGAACGTATAGCACTGTATACAGGGAGGGGCTTTATAGCACTGTCTACAGGAGCGGCTGTATAGCACTGTCTAAAGGAGGGGTCTGTATAGCACTGTCTACAGGAGGGGCCTGTATAGCACTGTCTACAGGAGGGGCTTGTATAGCACTGTCTACAGGAGGGGGCTATATGGCACTGTTTACAGGGGGCACTATCAAGGGCGGGCTGTGTGTGGCACCCAGGGGAGGGGGCCCCAGGCAAAAGTTTGCTATGGGGCCCAGCGTTTTCTAGTTACGTCCCTGTCTGAAGACTGTGTAAAATTGTGTGATCAATAGGTTTAAACGACTACCTAACTAATGAATTTAGGGAATCCTAATTTGAAATAGATCTACAAAAAGCTACGAGGAAAATTAATTTGCATGAAATGTAAAAGGATAAGCCAGAAGGAATTAATATGGGAGGTGCTACTGGAGATTTTCCAGCTACTATTAGTCCTCTTGGATTTGGTCTCAGTGAGAATTTCTCAGATAGGGAAAGGGAAACTTTAATGGATTTATGCTTATTACAAAGTGATGCTATTGAAAAGGTACAAGAATTGGAACCAAAAGGATTTGTGGGTGTTATAAAAGAAAAAATCTTCCCAACGGATACCACGTTGGAGCTCTTTATCTAATTTTATGAGATATGTAGAAAGGGAACAACAAGCATTAACCCCTTCAGGACTGAGCCTGTTTTGGCCTTGAGGATGAAGCCGATATTTTCAAATCTGACGTGTCACTTTATGTGGTAATAACTTTGGAATGCTTTTACCTATCCAAGCGATTCTGAGATAGTTTTCTCGTGATATATTGTACTTTATGTTAGTGGAAAAATTTGGTTGATAAATTCAGTATTTATTTGTGAACAACACCACAATTTGGAGAAAAGTTTTCTAAATTTCAATGTATCTGCTTGTAAAACAGATAGTAATACCATACAGAATAGTTACCAGTTAACATTTACCATATGTCTACTTTGATTGCATTGTTTTTTGAACATTCTTTTATTTTTCTAGGATGTTACAGGGCTTAGAACTTTACCAGCAATTACTCACATTTTCAAGAAAATTTAAAAACGCTTTTTTTTAGGGACCAGTTCAGTTCGGAAGTGGCTTTGAGGGTCTTATATATTAGATAGACACCATAAATCACCCCATTTTGAAAACGGCACCCCTCAAAGTATTCAAAACAGCATTCAGAAAGTTTCTTAACACTAGGCGTTTCACAGGAATTCAAGCAAAGTAGAGGGAAAATGTACAATTTGAATATGTTGGCCCAAAATTAATTTGCAATACAATAATAGTTATTATCTTGACCCCACTGTTTTTTTGCTGTATTTATTAAAGTTAGTCTGTGAAAATGAAAATCTACTTTTTTCGGAAAAAAAATACAAAATGTTTAATTTTTACAAGGAATAAAAAAGGAGAAAAAGAACCTCAATATTTGTAAAGCAGTTTCTCCCGATTGCGGCAATATACCATATGTGGTAATAAACTGTTGTTTGGAGCCACGGCAGGGCTCAGAAGGGAAGGAGAGCTATTTGGCTTTTGGAGCTCAAATTTGGCTGGAATGGTTTTTGGATGTCATGTCGCATTTGCAAAGCCCCTGAGAGACCAAAACAGTGGAAACACCCCAAAAGTGACCCCATTTGAGGAAACTACACCCCTTAATCCCTTCGTGCTCAGGCCACTTTTGATCTTCCTGACAGAGCCTCAATTTTCAATTCTGACATGTTTCACTTTATAATCAATATATGCACTCCAAAAGCATTTGTACTAAGGGCTGGGCACGATTTACAACAGAAGCGCCCCCCCCCCCATAAATTACCACATAGGCAGCTCCATATTATATATCAAACAAAAGAAAGAGAGACGAGCATATTGCCAGATTGTATATAAAAAGTTGAATTTATTTAACACATATAACAAACAGAGTTAAAATTTAACAAAAGGACAAGACCCTAGTATGAACATAGGAGCAGTTACTGACTCTTGCAAAACATTGAATATTATATGTATATGGGCTATAAGTCATGTGTAGACCCACAAGGGGTAGTCTACCCTATTTGATATTTTATAAACCGTATATATGTATGTTAAGTCAATAGTAGAGTAAGAAAACAGGGGAGACTATCGATTAAATAAAGTGCTAGTGCATCAAAATGCTATTTGAAACAAACAGCGATAACTTACCCATAAATGCAAGAAAAAATGGTAGTCAATACTGGCTCCTGCACATGGACCCTTTAACGCGCATTTCACTAAAGGTGCTTCCTCAGGGGGGGATGTGTGTATATGTCCTGCAAATTTCAGCCCTTATATAGTGTATTTCCATTTCGAGTAGCGCAGTGTGACGAATGGTGGCGCATCCCCAGTGACGCGGCCGGAAACGAGGCTCGTCCCAATTCCGGTTCCAGGCACTGGAGCACACATCCGGATTCCCGACGCGTAACGGGAGTTCCGGACATGCGCAGTGCGCCATTGGAGACGGAGGGGGCAACAGCGTCGCCGCAGTATGCTGACACGGGCATGCGCACTTCGTCACACGGAGGAACTCCAAAAAATGTAAGTAAAAGAGTATGTATGTTGCACGATTTGTTTAGTGTCTAAAAAAAGGGAAAACCCATTGAAGACCCACAGAATGGAGAATGCCTATAACTATAAAATAGTTTTGTGAAGTGAAATGGGGACCCGGCCCTACACCTAAGAATAAGAATTAATCCTATCTTGTAATACTCACTGATCATGGGTTTAACCCCTTAAGGACACGGGCAATTTTGGCCTTGAGAACAGAGCAATTTTTTTTAGATTTCCCTCTTTGCATCCCGACGCTCATAACTCTTTTATTTTTTGTATGACGTCGTTGTATGGACTTTGTTTTTTGCGGGACGAGTTGTACTTTATGTAGGTACCATTTTTTGGTACAAATACATTATCGTTTAATTTCTATACACTTTTATTTTGGCGAAATTGCAGAAAAAAAGCAGTTCCGCAGCAGTTTTAATATTTATTTTTTTACACCATACACCGATCATCATAAATAATGTTATACATTTGTTGTACAGGTTGTTACGGTCGTGGCGATACCAAATATGTCTCTATTATTTTATGTTTTGGGACTTATATTTTAAAAAGTTTATTTATTATAAAAAAATGTGTGTTTCTGTGTATTTTTTTACTTTTTATTTATTTATTTATCATTCATTTTTTTTTACATTTATTAAACTTTTTTTTTAATCCCATACAGGGATTTATCATTTTGATTTTTATTTTGTAACTGCAATGTACTGGCATAGATCTATATGCCAGTACATTAGCCTGTTACTGATCGTACACAAGCAGTTGTTAGGGCATACCTCAGGAAATATGTTCAGACAGCCCTGGGGTCCTTCAATGGACCCTGGGCTGTCTGTGTAAAGGATCTGCCAGGCACAGCTTCGGGGTTAACGCCCATAGATAATCAGTCTGCACCTGCTTCTATGTCTGTGAGACTGACTCCATCTTCCACCACTCAGGGTGGCAGGCTTAGAAGTGGGAGAACCTATCACAGCTTGGCCAGACGGAGCTAGCTCCCGCCCTCTGTCTATTTATACCTACCTTTCCTGTTCCTCCTTTGCTTGTGATTCTTCTCGTTTGGTTTCCTGGCCCTGCTGCAGCTTCTTGTACCATTGTCCTTGATTCATATTGACCCCGGCTTGCTGACTACTCTCCTGCTCTGCGTTTGGTACCTCGTAGACTCCTGGTTTGACTCGGCTTGTTTACTACTCTTCTGCTCTGCGTTTGGCACCTCGTACTCTCCTGGTTTGACTCGGCTGCCCCTTTCTCCTCCTAGCTCTGTGTACCCTTGTCTGTTTGTCTGTCGTGCACTTATTGAGCGTAGGGACCGTCGCCCAGTTGTACCCCGTCGCCTAGGGTGGGTCGTTGCAAGTAGGCAGGGACTGAGTGGTGGGTAGATTAGGGCTCACTTGTCTGTCTCCCCACCCCCGTCATTACAGTCTGGCCATATGAGTTGTGGGCTTTGATCGCGTCACAGTTATCTTCTGTGACGCGATCAATGGGCAGTCCCCCCTCCTTGAACGCCGCGATCAGCTTTCATCGCTGCGTTCAAAAGGTTAACGGCGGAGAGAAGATGTTTCTCTCCTCTCCGCTGTCAGAGCGGGGCCATGGCTGTGTATTACAGCCGTTGCCCCGCTCTTGATCGCCCGCAGAGACGGCTGTCACACAGGACGAGAATGCTCGTCCTAATGCGCGAAGTACTCGCCGCTCAGGACGAGCATTCTCGTCCTGTGTCAGCAACCAGTTAAGCCATCAACCTAAAGAAGGTTGTGTATAGTGAAAAATACAATATGGAGAGGTGAAAATACTCCCATTAGAGAAACGGTAGGGGAAATTTTTTTGGGGTGAAAAGAAAATTACATACAAGCTGAAGTGTATTGATGTAAAGAAAACAGTAGTGACACGAACAAAAATAAAAAGGAGGAAAACAGTGAAAAGCAAATTTTGTATGACAATAGCCACAGCTAGTGTTAACATATGTGACAATAACAAAAATATATATATATGACAAGTTGTAAGAGGGTCAATTTTTTAACCCAATAATACAGAAAATTGAGTCATAATTATAATCATAAAGTGGTGAAAACAAAAACGAACGAACATTGATAGGAATACATAGAAATTCCCAGACATTAAAATTTCTTCGCCTGATACCCTGTTACAGAAGAATATATTAGGATTAGGGGTCATCTATATGCCAAGAAAGAGGGATACATAGTTGTTATCGACACAGCAAATCAAAGAACTGTAAACTTGGCTTAATATAATGAAAATTGGACAGCGGGTTCACATTTTAATTCAGCACTATTCTGCGCATAAATTCAGGTCTGTATTTTCTGACACTATTCGATTCAGCAAACAGACAATATTGGATTTTCTTCATTCCAACATTCGGGCATAGTGCGATTATACGTGTAGTACACAGGCCTAATAAAAACATACAATACAGAACATAGTTAATTAAAAACACATAGATGGTAGAGATTATATAAATGGAACAAAGCTTAGCTTTTCATTTAGACCTTGAGGTATCATGGATCCTATCATCACGATCCATTTACATTCCCTTTGTGCCAAAACTCTCTTCACATTGCCCCCCTGATGCCACAGTGTATTCTGTCAATACCACGTATTGATAATGTTTTAGGGTTGCATTTGTGGTGTACTTTAAAGTGTCTAGGTAGTGTTTTCAGGGTTGTTAAGTCCTCAACTTCACTTGCCCCAATAATATCTCGCACATGTTCCCTTGTGCGGATTCTCAATTCCCTGGACGTAAGTCCTATATATATTTTCGGACAACCACATGTGGCATAATATACCACATGTGTCGTGCTGCACAAGATCTACTCCCTAATCTCAAAATGCCTCGTTCCATCAGCTGACGTGAAATTGGTTGCACGACATGTTTCACTTTATGTGGTAATAACTTCAGAATGCTTTTACCTATCCAAGCGATTCTGGGATTGTTTTCTCGTGACACATTGGACTTCATGTTACTGGCACAATTTGCTCGATACATTCAGTATTTAATTGTGAAAAACACCAAAATTTTGCGAAATTTTTTAAAAATTAGCATTTTCTAAATTTAAATGTATCTGCTTGTAAGACAGGCAATTATACCACACAAAGTTGTTGCTAATTGACATCCCCATATATCTACTTTAGATTGGCATCCTTTTTTGAACATCGTTTTATTTTTCTAGGATATTACAAGGCTTAGAACTTTAGCAGCAATTTCTCAAATTTTCAAGAAAATGTGAAAAGGCTATTTTTACAGGGGCCAGTTCAGTAGTGAAGTGGCTTTGAGGGCCTTATATATTAGAAACCCCAATAATTCACCCCATTTTAAAAACGTCACCCCTCAAAGTACTCAAAACAGCATTTAGAAAATTTCTTAACCCTTAACGTTTCACAGGAATTAAAGTAAAGTAGAGGTGAAATTTACAAATTTCTTTTTTTTTTTTGTTGCAGAAATTAATTTTTAATCCATTTTTTGTAACACAGAAAGTTTTACCAGAGGAATGCAACTCAATATTTATTGCCCAGGTTCTGCAGTTTTAGGAAATATCCCACATGTGGCCCAAGTGTGCTTATGGACTGAAGTATAGGCCTCAGAAGCAAAGAAACACCTAGTGGCTTTTGGGCCTCGTTTTTATTAGAAAATATTTTAGCCACTGTCACGGTGTGGGGTGTGGACCCACTGGGTCGTACCGCGTAGCGGGATAGCAGCTGGCCAAACAGGTACAATGCAATGTCTATAGTCCAGAAAGGCTACCTGAGGCAATGTAAACAGTAGCGGTAGATTCGGGCTAAGATGAGGCTCCGACAGCAGACAGACACCCGGCGGGGTGCGACACAATAGATGCAGCGGAAGATGCAACATGACTCCAACTCTTGACGGCACGGTAGCACGGGATACAGGATACAGGCAGCAGGAATGGGTAACACTGGGAACTGGAAAACACTAGGAGACCAATTGCAATGACAAACTTTAGGTAACACAACAACGCTCAGGCAATGATCAAGAAGGCAGAGCCCCTTTTATAGTCCAGTAGCATTCTGGGCTAATTGCAGACATTCTGCAACTGTGCGCGCACTGGCCCTTTAAGGCCGTGCATGCGCGGGCGGGCACGCGCGCCATGCGGGAGACAGTGTGCGAACCAGGAAGTGAGTGCCGGCATCTCTCAGGAGGGAGATGGCGCCGAGAACTCACTCGTCCATGGCCGCGGCCGTCAGAGGGTAAGTCAGGATGATGGTCCGCGACCATAGACGTTACAGGCACCAGATTTGAAGGGCTCCTGCGGTGCCAAAACAGTGGAAACCCCCACAAGTGACCCCATTTTAGAAATTACACCCGCTTGAGGAAATTATCTAGGGGTATAGTGAGCATTTTGACCCCACAGTTTTTTTGCAGAAATTATTGAAAAAAGGCAGTGAAAATGAATATCTAAATTTTTTCAAAGAAAATGTAGGTTTCATTCTTTCTCATTTCCACAAGGACTAAAAGGAGAAAAAGCACCGCAAAATTTGTAAAGCAATTTCTCCAAAATAAAAAATACCCCACATGTGCTCATAAATGGCTGTTTGGAAACACAGCAGGGCTTAGAAGGGAAAGAGCGCCATTTGCCTTTTTGAGCTGAAGTTTATCAGGAATGGTTTGCGGAGGCCATGTCACATTTGCAAAGCCCCTGAGGAACCAAAACAGTGAAAACGCAAAAAAAGTGGCACCTTTTAGGAAACTACACACCTTGAGGAATTCATCTACGGGTGTAGTGAGTATTTTGACCACTCAGGTGTTTCATAGATTTTATTAGAATTGGGCATTGAAAATAAAAAATTATTTTCTTCAATAAGACGTAGTTTTAGCTCAAAATTTTTCATTTTCTCAACAAATAACGGAAAAAAAGAACTCCAACATTTGTAAAGCAACTTTTCTGGAGTACGGAAGGAGAAGGAGCGCCATTTGGCTTTTGGAGCACAGATTTTCTGGATTGGCTTCTTGACACTATGTCACTTTTGCAAAGCCCCTAAGGTACCAGTACAGTGGAAACTACCCAAAAGTGACTCCATTCATGAAACTACACCCCTTGAAGAATTCATCTAGGGGTGTAGTGATAATTTTGACCCCCACAGGTGTTTAGATTTTATTAGAATTGGACAGTGAAAATAAAAAAAAACTTTTAACCTTTTAAACCTCGTCTAATAAGACGTAGCTTTAGCTCAAAATTTTTCATTTTCTCAACAAATAAAGAAAAAAAGAACCCAACATTTGTAAAGCAATTTCTCCCGAGTATGGAAATACCCCATGTGTGGTCATAAACTGCTGTTTGGGCACACAGTAAGGCTCAGAAGGGAAAGAGTGCCATTTGGATTTTGGAGTGCAGATTTTGCTGGATTGATTTCTGGTCGCTATGTCACATTTGCAAAGCCCCTGTGGGACCAAAACAATGGAGACCCCCCAGAAGTGACCCCATTTTGGAAACTACACCCCTCAATGTATTCACCTAGGGGTGTAGTGAGCATGTTAACCCCGCAAGTGTTTTGCAGAAATTAGTGTGTACTCGATGTTGCAGAATGAAAATGGGATTTTTTCCGTAGATATGCCAATATGTGGTGCCCAGCTTGTGCCACTATAACAAGGCAGCGCTCTAATTATTATGCTGTGTTTCCCGGTTTTAGAAACACCCTACATGTGGCCCTAATCTTTTGCCAGGACATTCGACCAGGCTCTGGAGTGAAAGTACCATGCGAAGTTGAGGCCCAATTTGTTGATTTACAAAGTATTGGTTCACAATTGCAGAGGCTCTGATATGAAATAATAAAAGAAATCCTTGAGAAGTGACCCCATTTTGGAAACTGCACCCCTCAAGGCATTTATTAAGGGGTGTAGTGAACATTTTCACCCCACAGGTCTTTTCCATAAATGATTGTGCTGCGGATGGTGCAAAGTAAAAATGTCAATTTTTTTCCTAGATATGCCATTTCAGTGGCAAATATGCTGTGTGCAGCTTGTGCCACTGGAGACACACACCCCAAGAATTGTTAAAAGGGTTCTCCCAGGTATGGCGATGCCATATATGTGAAAGTAGACAGCTGTTTGGGCACGCTGTAGGGTTCAGAAGGGAGGTACTCCATTTGACTTTAGGATCGTGGATTTTGCTTTGTAGTAGTTTTGTTAGGATTTTTACCGGTTTTTCAGTTTATAATGTGGAGGCATATGTAAGCTGGGCAGAGTACATCAGGGGCATCGTCAGGTGGTATAAAAATGGGGTAAAACAAAACAATAAAATAATGCATAGATATTTGTTACGCTGTAAAGCAATGCTTTCTGCACAGGCCAGTGTCGCACTAATAAACGGTGTCCTTACTCACTTTTGGTCCACGCTCCGTACCATTGCAGTTTGTGGAATTTTGCTGGGAAAGTGTTGTCCTGGTATAATACAGGAACCCTTGCTTCCAGCAGATATGTTTGGGCCCTACCCTTCCTCATTCCCTAATTTTAGGTCCTTGATAAATCACCTCTTGAAACAAAAGAAATGTTACTCTCAGGCCTGCACAACTGCATATTTTTTATTTCCTGACTTATCACAGACGTAGTGGTATGAGGGCTGTTTTTTTAAAATCACTTTTTACCATATTTTTTGGAAGGCAATGTGACCAAAAAACAGCAATTCTCGTATAGTTTTTCTTATACAGCGTTTACCATGCATGATAAATTACATGTTAACTTTATTCTGCAGGTCAGTACGATTCCGGGGAAACCAAATTTATAGCACTTTTTTATGTTTTACAACTTTTTGCACAATGAAATTACTTGTGAAAAAAAAGTATTTTTTCTGTCGTTATGTTGTGAGAAAAATAACTTTTTCATTTTTTCGTCGACGGAGCTGTGTGAGTGCTTCTTTTTTGCGACACGAGCTATAGTTTTTATAGGTAGCATTTTTTAATACATGCGACTTCTTTTTATCACTTTTTATTCCAATTTTTGTAGGGCAGAGTGACCAAAAGACAGAAATGCTAGCATTGTCTTTTAAGTTTTTCTTTACGCCGTTCACCTCGTGGAATAAATATCATAATATTTTTATAGTTCAGGCTGTTACGGACGTGGCTATACCAAATATGTATGGTTTATTTATATTTTTCAATAATAAAGGACTTGATAAGGGAAAACGGGCGATTGTGTTTTATTTTATTACTTTAAACTTTTATTATATTTTTTACAACTTTTTTAACTTTTTTTTTTTCTACTCTTTTCTTTAGTCCCACTAGGGGACTTGATGGTCCAACTGTTAGATTTTCTTTCTAATACATTGCACAACCTATGTAGTGCAATGTATTAGATCTGTCAGTCATTCACTGACAGCAAGACGGGGCCTAATCAGCTTCCGTAATGGCAGAGCAGGGGGCCATTGTTAGGCCTCCTGTTGCCATAGCAGCAGTCGGCAGCCCTGATTGCATGGCAGGGCTGATGATCTGCTACCAACCTCTAATATGTAACGATCGCTTTCGATCGCTGCATCTAAGGGGTTAATGGCAGGAATCGGAGCTAGCTTTGGTTCCTGCCATTACAGGTGGATGTCAGCTGTAACATACAGCTGACATCCACCGCTGATGACGCCGGCTACGGAAGCCTTTTAGGGCCTGAAAGGCTTCCGTACTAGGCATACCGGGAAGCTAGTGTTAGGCCTTCGGTTGCCTTTGCAGCCACCGGCACCCGGCAATTTCATTGCTGGGGTGCCGATGAGCTGCAAACCCCTTAAATGCAGCTATCGCTTTTGACCGCTGCATTTATGGGGTTAATGACGGGGATCAGAGCAAACTTCGGTCCCCGCCATTACTCCAGGGTGTCAGCTGTAAAATACAGCTGACACCCGTGATGGTGGCACCGACTCTACTTCTGAGCCTGTGTCCACCATTTGTCGTATGGATACGGCAAAATGCGGGAAGCACGAGCTTTCCATGACGTATCCATATGACAAATGTCGGGATGGGGTTAAGGAATCTATCTTGGGGTTATAGTGAGCATTTAGACCCCACAATGTTTTTATATTAAAAGAGGAAAAAGCACCCCAACATTTGTAAAGCAATTTCTTCAGAGTACGGCTATGCCCCACATGTGGTCATAAATGTTTTTTTTCATTAGAAATTAATTAACCATTTCAAGACTGATCCATTTTTTGCTTTTTCATTTTCGTTTTTCCCTCCCCGCTTTCCAAGTGCCATAGAGTTTTTTTGTCAATAGAGTGGTGTTAGCTCTTATTTTTTGTTGGAGGAGTTGTAGTTTATATTGACACGATTTAATGTACTGGGAAACTGGAAATAAAATTATTTGCAGGCTGAAATTGGAAAAAAATGCAATTCCTACATTGTTTTTGGGGTTTCGTTTTTACGGCTTTCACCGTGCGGTAAAAACAACAACTTAATTTTTTTTCTGCGATGCAATACGATTATGGTGATACCAAATGTATCTAGTTATTTTTTATATCTTACTACTTTTACAAAGTAAAAACTATCTGTTAAAAAAAATAAATTGTTATGTTCCACCACATTCTGAGAGTCATAACTTTTTAAATTTTTTGGTCAATTGAGCGGTGTGAGGGGTTACGAGCTGTAATTTTTATTGGTACCATTTTTTGGTACATACAACGTTTTGATCACTTTTTATTAAGAATTTTTGGGGAGATAAGGTGTGCAAAAAACAGCGATATTGGCGTTTTAAATTCTTTATTTTTTACAGCGTTCACCGTGTGAATTAAATAATGGTATATTATAATAGTTCAGACTTTTACGGACACAGTGATACCAATTTTGTTAATTTTTTTTATTTTTTACATTGCTTTAGAGAAAAAATGGCAAAAGGTGTTTTTTTTTTAACTTTAAATATTTATTTAACCCCTTCCCCCTGCATACATTATGGGCCCTAATGACCAAGGAATTTTTTTAGTTTTTCCATCGTCAAATTCAAAGACCTATAACTTTTTTATATTCACATGGACATATCTGAATGAGGACTTGTTTTTTGTGGAATGAGTTGTATTTTTCAATGGCACCATTTTGGGGTGTATAGAATTTTTTTATTAACTTTTATAAACTTTTTTTGAGGGGATATAAAGAAAGCCCAGCAATTTAGCCATGGTTCTATGCATTTTACATTTACGCCGTAAATATCATGTTACCTTTATTCTATGGGTCTGTACGATTACGACGATACCAAATATGTATAGTTTTTTTTACTACTTTTGTACTTTTGAACTAAAATAATTTTATTTTGCATCGCTGCTTTCCAAGAGCCATAACTTCACTTTTCCATCAATGTCGCCATATAAGGTCTTGTTTTTTGCGGGACTTCATTGCTACCATGTTGGGGTACATGGGACTTATTGATTAACCTTTTATTATTTTTTGGGGGGAGGGATGGAAAAAAAATAGCAATTTTGCCATTGTTTTTTGCGCCTTTTTTTTACGGCATTCAACTTGCGGTTTAAATAAAATGCTAACTTTATTTTTTGTGTCATTACGATTTCGAGGATACCATATATGTGTAGTTTTTATTTTATTTTTACACTTTTACTAAATAAAACCATATTTTTATGGGGAAAAATGTTTTTATTTTTTTATGTGTACCTTTTTATTAATTTTTATTTCACATTAATTATTTTTTCAGCCCCACTAGGGGACTTTACTATGCGATCCTATATCGCAGATATAATACTTTGGTATACTTCGTATACCAGAGCATTATTGCCTCTGGCATGTCCTAATGGGTATATAACCAGGGCAGACATGGGGGCCAGTATTAGGCTTCCCGCTGCCATGATACCCCATCGGAGGCCCGCAATTGCATTTGCGGGACGCTGATGGGTTAGAACGGGAGATCCCTCCCTCTTTAAACAACTCAAATGCAGCTGTCGCTAAAGACCGTGGCAATTGAGGGGTAAAACGGTCATGATCAAAGTAAACTACGATCGCTACCAGTGGAAGCAGGAAAACGGGTATCATCAGACAGCTGTGCCCCGGCTCCAGCCTGCACGGGACACCCGTGCAGGTAGTTGATTAGGCCGCTGTGAAAAGGCGACAGGCCTAGAATAAAGCACATTAATGACCGCCGTGTAAAGGCGTATTGGCGGTCATTAAGGGGTTAATTTTTTCACTAATAACTTTATTTACACATTTTATTAGTCCCCCTAGGGGACTTTAACCAGCGATCATTAGATTGCTGGTACAATTTACTGCAACACTAATGTCTTGCAGTATATTGTCATTTTTAGAGGCTCCTGTAACAGCGCAATCACTGTTCCAGTCCGTCAGTCCCGGCTGTCAGCTGTAATACACTGCTGACACCCGCAGCGTATGGCAAGGGGTCAGCGCGTGAGCTCGCTCCATACATCACTCCCCGCACCATGACATGCTATTAAGTCATGGTGCGAGAAGGGGTTAATGCACAGCGGATGGTGCAAAGTAAAAATTCCCATTTTTCACTGATATTAAATTTTAGTGCACAATATCTTGTGCCCTGTTTGTGCCACTGAAGACAAATACCTCAAATTGTTAAGCGGGTTCACCAGGGTATGGCGATGCCATATCTGTGGACGTAAACTGCTGTTTGAGCACGCTGTAGGGCTCAGAAGAGAGGGAGCGCCATTTGACTTTTGGAGCGCAGTTTTAGCTTGGTAGTTGTTCTATTACACAGGAGAAAAGACACGTAAGTAAGGAAATACCCCATATGTGGTTGTAAACTGCTATTTGGGCACACGGCAAGGGTCTAAAGGGGAAAAGCGTGATTTAGTTTTTGGAATGGAGATTTTACAAAATTGGTTTTTGACGCAATGTTGCATTACGCTGAGGTACTAATACAGTGAAAACCCCCAAGAAGTGACCCCATTTGGGAAACTACACCTCTTTATGGAATTTATCATGAGGTGTAGTGAGCATTTTGACCCCACAAGATTTGCAGATATTAGTACACAATAGATGTTGCAGATTGAAAATTTTACCACAGATATGCCATTTCAGTGCCCAATATGTTGTGCCCAGCTTGTGCCACTTTAGACACATACACCATAAATTGTTAATCTCCAGAGTACAGTAATTCCCCATATGTGGTCATAAACTGCTGTTTGGGCACACTGCCAGGCTCAGAAGGAGCGCCATTTTCCTTGATAGTAGTTTTGTTTAGTGTCTTACTGGTGTTTCAGTTTATAATGTGGGGGCATATGTAAGCTGTGCGGAGTACATCAGGGTATATGTAATCTGTGCAGAGTACATCAGGGTATATGTAAACTGTGAGGAGTACTTTAGGGTATATGTAAGCTGTGAGGAGTACATCAGGATATATGTAAACTGTGTATATGTGAATCAGTGTATATGTAATCTGTGAGGAGTACATCCAGGGCCGCCATCAGGAATTTCTGGGCCCCATACAGCCAACATATCTGCCCCCCCCCCTCCATTACCGGGGGTGGGCAACGTAAAGGGTGGCACTCATGTTTGTACGTTCTACGCATTAACTGATTTTGGTGCTGATGTCAATTACAGTGAACGAAACCATGTTGCAGGCAGTGACCGGTTAATGCCCTGGATTTTGATCTATTTAGCCAAAACGTATCCCATTGTATGGCATACAGTAGGATACGTTGCCCGGGGAATGGCCCAGGGGAAACTCCTGAAGTCGCTGTCCATGAATGGCAGTGACGTCTGGAGCTTCCCATGGCTCGAGCCTTCTACTAGCGCTCTGCCCAGGGACTATGGCGCTGTTCGTGATGTTGATATATTACGTAAAGTGACGTCAGAAGCTTTGCAAAGCCTGAGTACACGGCCGGAGCGTCGGCAACACTATGGCCAGAGATTCCAGCCCTGGAAAATCCCCTGACGTCACTTTATATATATATATATGGACAGTAACGTCAGGAGCTTTCCCAAGGACAAAGTCCACGGACAGAGCACTTGTGATGCTCTGTCTGGGGACTCCAGCATTGGGAAGCTCCCGACGTCACAGTCCATATATGTCAGGAGCAGTATACGTTTTTTTGTGGAATATCTCAGGATGGAATAGCAAAGTCTACTACGCTAGTCCATCCTTCAAAAAAAAAAAAAGGTATACCGACGTCTACTAGCCCGACGGAGGCTAAAAAGACATAATGGTGTAAAGGATCTGCCAGGCACAACTTCTGTGGATACTCCCATAGGTAATCAGTCTGCACCTGAGTCTATGTCTCTGAGACTGACTCCATCTTCCACCACTCAGGATGGCAGGCTTAGGAGTGGGAGAGCCTATCGCAGCCTGGCCAGACGGAGCTAGCTCCCGTCCTCTGTCTATTTATACCTGCCTTTCCTGTTCCTTCTTTGCTTGTGATTCTTCTCGTGTGGTTTCCTGGCCCAGCTACAGCTTCTATCTATTTGATCCTGCTCCATACTGACCCTGGCTTTCTGACTACTCTCCTGCTCTGCGTTTGGTTCCTCGTGGGAACTGCCCCGTGGGCAACTGCCCCTTTCCCTTTGCTTTGTGTTCCCTTGTCTGTTTGTCTCGTGCACTTACTGAGCGTAGGGACCGCCGCCCAGTTGTACCCCGTCGCCTAGGGTGGGTCGTTGCAAGTAGGCAGGGACCGAGTGGCGGGTAGATTAGGGCTCACTTGTCCGTTTCCCTACCCCCGTCATTACATAATCACAAGCCCATATACCTAGTCTACCCTGCTCCCTGACACTACTATGGACCCCCTTGAGACCTTGGCCCAGCAAATGCAGGGTCTCTCCCTACAGGTCCAGGCACTGGCTCAGAGGGTCAACCAGCCTGACGCTACCATGGTAGTGCCCCTCACCTCACCTCTTGAACCCCACCTCAAGTTGCCTGACCGGTTCTCAGGGGACCGGAGGACTTTTCTCTCCTTTCGGGAGAGTTGTAGGCTCTACTTTCTCTTAAAGCCTCATTCCTCAGGTTCTGAGAGCCAGCGGGTGGGTATAATTATGTCCCGGCTCCAGGAAGGGCCCCAAGAGTGGGCCTTCTCCTTGGCTCCTGACGCCCCTGAACTTTCCTCCGTTGATCGTTTCTTTTCTGCTCTTGGACTCATTTATGACGAGACTGACAGGACTGCCTTTGCCGAGAGTCAGCTGGTGACCTTACGTCAGGGTAAGAGACCTGTTGAGGAGTATTGTTCTGACTTTAGGAAGTGGTGCGTAGCTTCTCGGTGGAATGACCCTGCCTTAAGGTGCCAGTTTACGTTGGGTCTGTTGAACGCCCTGAAAGACCTGCTAGTTAGTCATCCCTCTTCTGACTCCCTAGATCAGGTTATCGCTTTAGCGGTACGACTTGACCGACGTCTCAGGGAATGACAGCTTGAACGTTTCTGCGTTTTCCCCTCTGACTCCCCCATGATGCCTCCCGAGGTCCCGTTGCTTCGCTCTTCCACGGAAGACTCGGAGGTACCTATGCAACTCGGGGCCTCCGTGTCCCCCCGACAACGTAGAGAGTTCCGCAGGAAGAATGGTCTCTGCTTCTATTGTGGGGATGACAAGCATCAAGTGAACGCCTGTCCTAGGCGTAAGAATAAGCAGCCGGAAAACTTCCGCTCCTAAGTGATCATCGGGGAGGTCACTAGGGCGCACAGGTATTTCCCGTAAATATGAAACGTAATAAAATATTGCTTCCCTTTTAGGTCTCTTTTGGTGGTAGGTCTGCTACCGGCAGTGCCTTCATGGATTCAGGGTCTTCTGCTAATATCATGTCTGTGGAATTTGCTATGTCTCTAGCTATGCCTTTGATTGATTTGCCTAAACCTGTCCCGGTAGTGGGTATCGACTCCACTCCTCTTGCTAATGGTTATTTTACTCAGCATACCCCTGTTTTCGAACTCCTTGTTGGCTCCATGCATTTGGAGCAGTGCTCTGTACTGTTGATGCAGGGATTATCGTCCGATTTGGTTTTAGGCCTTCCCTGGTTGCAGTTGCATAATCCCACGTTTGACTGGAATACTGGGGAGCTTATCAAATGGGGTAATGAATGCTTGACGTCATGTTTTTCTGTTAATTCTATTTCTCCCCCTGAGGAGGTGAACACGCTACCTGAGTTTGTTCAGGACTTCGCTGATGTTTTCTCTAAGGAGGCCTCCGAAGTGTTACCTCCTCATAGAGAATACGATTGCGCTATCGTATTGGTACCAGGAGCTAAGCTCCCTAAGGGTAGGATGTTTAATCTTTCTTGTCCCGAACGTGAAGCCATGAGAGAGTATATCCAGGAATGCCTGGCCAAGGGTTACATTCGCCCCTCTACTTCTCCGGTAGGTGCTGGCTTCTTCTTCGTAGGGAAGAAGGATGGTGGTCTTAGGCCATGCATTGACTACCGTAACTTGAATAAGGTCACTGTAAGGAACCAGTATCCCCTTCCTTTGATTCCTGATCTCTTTAATCAGGTTCAGGGGGCCCAATTGTTCTCTAAGTTTGATCTACGGGGGGCGTATAACCTTATCTGCATCAAAGAGGGGGATGAGTGGAAGACTGCGTTTAACACACCCGAAGGTCATTTCAAATACCTCGTCATGCCCTTTGGGTTGTGTAATGCTCCTGCGGTCTTCCAGAATTTCATAAATGAGATTTTGAGAGATTACCTGGGGGTATTTCTTGTAGTGTACCTTGATGACATACTGGTGTTTTCCAAGGACTGGTCCTCCCACATTGAGCATGTCAGGAAGATAAAGAAAGATCAGCAGCACAGGACAATTGCAATTCTCTCGAACGGGTGCACGTCTCCCAGGCCACAGTCCAAGAGTGACCCCTCAGTCAGGATAGGAAGAAATTGAGACAGCACTCCAAAATGTTCAAAAATCAACATCCTTTATTCCACGTGTGCAACGTTTCAGCTCAGTGCGAGCCTTTCTCAAGCATGGTGCTTGAGAAAGGCTCGCACTGAGCTGAAACGTTGCACACGTGGAATAAAGGATCTTGATTTTTGAACATTTTGGAGTGCTGTCTCAATTTCTTCCTATCCCGAGCATGTCAGGAAGGTGCTCCAGGTCCTTCGGGAAAACAAACTGTTTGCGAAAACTGAAAAATGTGTGTTTGGGGTACAGGAGATACCATTTTTGGGTCAAATCCTCACTCCTCATGAATTCCGCATGGACCCCGCCAAGGTCCAGGCTGTGGCGGAATGGGTCCAACCTGCCTCCCTGAAGGCGTTACAGTGTTTTTTGGGGTTCGCTAATTATTACAGGAGATTTATTGCTAACTTTTCGGTCATCGCTAAGCCTCTTACGGACCTCACTCGCAAAGGTGCGGATCTCCTCCACTGGCCTCCTGAGGCTGTCCAGGCTTTTGAGGTCCTTAAGAAGTGCTTTATCTCGGCCCCGGTGCTGGTTCAGCCCAACCAAATGGAGCCATTTATCGTGGAAGTTGACGCATCCGAGGTGGGAGTGGGGGCTGTCTTGTCCCAGGGTACCAGGTCCCTCACCCATCTCCGTCCCTGTGCCTACTTCTCCAGGAAGTTTTCGCCCACTGAGAGTAACTATGATATTGGCAACCGCGAACTCTTAGCCATTTAATGGGCATTTGAAGAGTGGCGCCACTCCCTGGAGGGGGCTAGGCACCAGGTAACGGTCCTTACCGACCACAAGAATCTGGTTTTCCTAGAATCTGCCCGGAGGCTAAACCCGAGACAAGCTCGATAGGCGCTATTTTTTAACCAGAATCAACTTTTTGGTTACCTATAGGGCTGGGTCTAAAAATATTAAGGCCGATGCACTGTCGCGTAGCTTCATGGCCAGCCCTCCTTCGGAGGAAGATCCTGCTTGTATTTTGCCTCCTGGTATAATCATTTCTTCTATTGATTCTGATTTAGTCTCTGAAATTGCGGCTGATCAAGGTTCAGCTCCCGGGAATCTTCCTGAGGACAAGCTGTTTGTTCCCCTGCAATACCGGCTAAGGGTACTTAGGGAAAATCATGACTCTGCACTATCTGGTCATCCAGGCATCCTGGGTACCAGACACCTCATTGCCAGAAACTACTAGTGGCCTGGGTTGCCTAAAGACGTTAAGGCCTACGTCGCCGCTTGTGAGGTTTGTGCTAGGTCCAAGACTCCCAGGTCGCGACCAGCGGGCTTACTACGTTCTTTGCCCATTCCCCAGAGACCGTGGACCCATATCTCCATGGATTTTATCACCGATTTGCCTCCATCTCAAGGCAAGTCGGTGGTGTGGGTGGTAGTAGACCGCTTCAGTAAGATGTGCCACTTTGTGCCCCTCAAGAAACTACCCAACGCCAAGACGTTAGCTACTCTGTTTGTCAAACACATCCTGCGTCTCCATGGGGTCCCTGTCAATATTGTTTCGGACAGAGGGGTACAATTTGTTTCTTTGTTTTGGAGAGCCTTCTGTAAAAAGTTGGAGATTGATCTGTCCTTCTCCTCTACCTTCCATCCTGAAACTAATGGCCAAACTGAGAGGACTAATCAATCTCTAGAACAATATTTAAGGTGTTTTATCTCTGACTGTCAATATGATTGGGTCTCATTCATTCCCCTCGCCGAATTTTCCCTTAATATCCGGGTCAGTAACTCGTCAGGGGTCTCCCCCTTTTTCTGTAATTTTGGGTTTAATCCACGGTTCTCCTCCGTTTCACCTGGTAGTTCCAACAATCCCGAGGTAGAGGTCGTTCATCGGGAACTGTGCACAGTCTGGGCCCAGGTTCAGAAGAACCTAGAGGCGTCCCAGAGCGTACAAAAAAACTCAGGCTGATAGAAGACGTTCTGCTAACCCCTTGTTTATGGTCGGGGATCTGGTGTGGTTATCGTCTAGGAACTTGCGCCTTAAGGTCCCGTCCAAGAAGTTTGCCCCCCGGTTTATTGGGCCGTATAAGGTCATTGAAGTCCTCAATCCTGTCTCCTTCCGACTGGAGTTGCCCCCATCTTTTCGAATACACAACGTGTTTCATGCCTCCCTCCTTAAACGCTGCTCCCCGTCCTTGGCTCCCTCGAGGAAACCTCCTGTTCCCGTTCTCACCCCTGACGGGGTGGAGTTCGAGGTGGCCAAGATTGTGGACAGCAAGATGGTCCAAGGCTCCCTCCAGTACCTGGTCCATTGGAGAGGATACGGGCCTGTGGAGAGGACTTGGGTACCCGCCCGGGATGTTCACGCTGGGGTATTGGTCAGGAGGTTCCACCTTCGTTTCCCCAATAAACCAGGTCCATCTAGAAAGGGTCCGGTGGCCCCTCATAAAAGGGGGGGGTACTGTTAAGGATCTGCCAGGCACAGCTTCTGTATCCATGCCCATAGGTAATCAGTCCGCACCTGCTTCTATGTCTGTGAGACTGACTCCATCTTCCACCACTCAGGATGGCAGGCTTAGGAGTGGGAGAGCCTATTACAGCCTGGCCAGACGGAGCTAGCTCCCGCCCTCTGTCTATTTATACCTGCCTTTCCTGTTCCTCCTTGCTTGTGATTCTTCTCTGTTTGTTTCCTGGCCCTGCTGCAGCTTCTTGAACTACTTGTCCCTGCTTCGTATTGACCCTGGCTTACTGTCTACTCTTTTGCTCTGCGTTTGGTACCTCGTACACTCCTGGTTTGACTCGGCTTGTTCACTACTCTCCTGCTCTACGTTTGGCACCTCGTACTCTCCTGGTTTGACTCGGCTCGTTTACTACTCTTGTTGCTCACGGTGTTGCCGTGGGCAACTGCCCCGTTTCCCTTTGTTCTGTGTTTCCTTGTCTGTTGTCTGTCTTGCACTTATTGAGTGTAGGGACCGTCGCCCACTTGTACCCCGTCGCCTAGGGCAGGTCGTTGCAAGTAGGCAGGGACTGAGTGGCGGGTAGATTAGGGCTCACTTGTCTGTTTCCCTATCCCTGTCATTACATACAGTGAATAACTTTTTTGTATTTATCATATATTGGGTATTGAAGCAGATTCCTTGATGACACCCTAGTGGTGTGGAAGGGTAGAGAAAGTGCATTTTTTTCGCTTTGTGGAGTTTTTAAATGAAAACCCTATTAATATGCAATTTACGGCAGAATTTGGAGGAGAACCAATACATTTTCTAGATGTATCCATTTATATTGAAAATAGTGCTATACATACAAAGGGTTAAAGGAAAAAAGACCTCCACAAATGCCTTATTGCACCATAAAAGCTCTCATCCTAATTATACAAAAAGATAACTGCCGTATGGGCAATTTCTGAGGTTTTGCCGAAATAATAGTAAATATAGTAACTTTTTTCTGCAATCACAGGAGTTGCTGATGAGACTGAGGGAGAGAGGGTATCCAGAGGAAATTATTGATGAAGCCTTTCAAAAAGCAGAAAAAATGAAAGAAGGGATTTCATCTATGGAAATAAGGTAAAAAGAAGATTTATTTTCAACTATAATCCAATGGCAGAAAAGATAAAGGAGGCTATCCATCGTAATTGGCACATCTTGGCAACAGAAGAGGATTTGGGGGATCGAGTAAAAGCACTCCCCATTGTTTCATTTAGGAGGTCTAAGAACATAAAAGATGCAATAGTAAGGAGTCATTTTGAGGAGACTTCGGGTACTTTCACATGCCCCAACGTGGGCCATGTAAATGAGCGCCGATCAACGAGACAGCTCGTTGATCGGCGCTAGTTTGCTCCTCTCAGAAGGAGCTAGTATGGGGACAAGCACTCGTTACTAACCTTTCTCATTGCCATACATTTCTCTCATGTCGGCAGCACGTGCTGAGACAACGATAATATTTAAGACATTTAAAACATACAATCAGCGTTTGCTCGTTCATCGGCTGATCGTTGCCCTGTTTACACAGGGCAACGATCGGGAACGAGCATTATGTGAACGCTCGTTTCCCTGAAATTGGCCGGTGTAAAAGGGCCCCAAGAAGAATGATCACAACTGGTTAAACAGGGAACTCCCTCAAGGGAACCATAGATATTGCACTTGTACATTGTGCATGCAAATGCTTAATAAAGCATATGTTCAAGTAGGAGGAATAGGATACAATGTAACTGACTTCATAACCTGTAGGTCCACATATGTATTATATGTGGAACTCTGCCTATGTAAAAGATATTATGTGGGAAAAACAATTAGGCCACTTTTTGTTCGCTTTAGGGAACATAGTCCTTCTATCATAACTGGAAAGGGATGCCCACGTCTGATTGGCCACGTACGCGAGGCACACAATTCAGATCCAAAAATATTTACTTTTGCAACAAGCAAGTAATGACAGGTGCAGATAAACATTGAAGTCTGATACAATTGGAAACAAAGTACATTGTTGATTGTTGTGCAATGGGCAATGCGGGGTTAAATGCTAAAAATTATTTTAGGGAGTGTTCACATTAGCGTTAGGTTCCGTTGATGGGTTCCGTTAGACCTTTCAGTGGGAGGAACCCATCAACGGAAAGGCAAACGGAAACCATAGCTTCCGTTTGCATTACTATTGATTTAACCGATAATGCTTCCATTGCTAATGGTTTCTTTTTGTCTCGGAGACAAACGGAAACCATAAGCAAGGGAAGTATTACCATTGAACTCAATAGTAATGCAAACCGAAAGCTATGGTTTCCCTTGGCCTTTCCGTTGATGGGCTCCTCCCACTGAAAGGTCTAACTGAACCCTAACACTGATGTGAAATCACCCTTGGTCCTTTTTTGTAATAACCCTATTATGAAGTGATGCGTTTTAAATAGGTTGTGCAGTTTGTTAAACTGTTTTTGCTAAAACTTGTATGTTTACAAATATTGTGGCAAAAAAGTAACTACTATATAAAGTATAGTTTTGTGGGACTATATTTAATTGACGTGCAGCACCAAAAAGAGATGTATCGTTATCTGGGTTAACCATACATAACATAACATAAGTTAACATAAGTAGTGCAGTGTATTGTACAGGGAATCAGAAGATCAGATCTTCAAGTCCTCTAGTAAGTGTAAAAAAAAGAAAAACAAAAAAAGTAAAAAAATAGAAGTTTTAGAAAAAGAAATACATAAAAGTTTTTTGTAATAAAAACAATAATCACCCCTTTTCCCTGATCAAGTCCTTTATAATTAGAAAAAAAACTATACATAATAGGTATCACCGCTTTCGTATCGGCCTGAACTATAAAAATATATTATTATTTATCCTGCACGGTGAACACCGTAAAAAAATAAAAAAACAAACAATGACAGAATTTCCTATTTTGGTCACGTTGTTTCAAAAGAAAAAAAAAACGGAATAAAAAAAGTGAACAAAAAGTCGCAAGTACAACAAAATGGTACCAATAAAAACTACAGTTTGTCACATAAAAAAATAAATAAAAAAAAGCCCTCACTTAGCTCGGTCGACAAAAGAAATTAAAAGTTATGGCTCTCAGGATATGGTGACACTAAAACATTATTTTATTTAGAAAAAAGTGTTTTTATTGTGTAAAAGTAGTAAAACATTTAAAAACTATATAAATGTGGTATTGCCGTAATAGTATCGAACCGCAGAATAAAGTAAACATGTTGTTTATGCTGCACAGAGAACGCCGTTAAAAATGTATAAAAAACTGTGAGAGAATTTCTGTTTTTTGGTCCCCTAACCTTCCAAAAAATGGAATAAAAACGGATCCAAAAAAAAATAAATAATAAATTCAAAAAATCGCATGTACCCCAAAATGATACTAATAAAAACTACAGCTCGTCCCAAGAAAATCAAGCTCTCACACAGCTTGTCAACAGAAAAATAAAAAGTTATGACTCTTGGAACGCAATAATGCAAAACGACGACCCAGACTAATTTATATGTGAAGCAGTACTTCACCTAAAACCCTACTTCGTCATTTGCTAGCCCCCACTGGTAGACCCTGTAAATGCAGCGTAAACTGCCATTTTTGGGTCTTGTGCTACATATGGGGCTAGTGAAGAAGTCAAAGATTAGGCAATGTTGGTGTAATGACGGGGTAGGGAGACAGACAGGTGAGCCCTAATCTACCCGCCACTCAGTCCCTGCCTACTTGCAACGACCCGTTCTAGGCGATGGGGTACAACTGGGCGACGGTCCCTACGCTCAGTAAGTGCACGACAGACAAGCAGACAAGGGTACACAGAAGCTAGGGAAACGGGGCAGCTGCCCGCAGAGACACCGTGAGCAACGAGAGTAGTGAACGAGCCGAGTCAAACCAGGAGTGCACGAGGTACAAAACGCTGAGCAGGAGAGTGGTCAGTAAGCCAAGGTCAATAATAACAGGATCAGTAGTTCAAGCAGCAGCAGCAGCAGCAGAGCCAGGAAACAAGCAGAGCAGAATCACAGGCAAAGGAGGAACAGGAAAGGCAGGTATAAATAGACAGTGGGTGGGAGCTAGCTCCGTCTGGCCAGGCTGTGATAGGCTCTCCCACTCCTAAGCCTGCCATCCTGAGTGGTGGAAGATGGAGTCAGTGTCACAGACATAGGAGCAGGTGCAGACTGATTACCCACGGGCGTCGACATAGAAGCTGTTTCTGGCAGATCCTTTACAGTTGGAGTGCAGATATTTTGTACAATACCACAGACACCCTTTAGACGTTAGACTCCTGCCCCCAAAAAACTGGCCTGTGCATAAAGTATTGGTTCAAAGCGTACGCCACTATCCATGGATAATTAATTTTATTATTCCTTTACCCTATTATTACATCATCCTTTTATGACCTGATGTACTCCTCAGGTTAAGGCCACACGGAGCGGCCCTGACACGGTCGAAACGCGGCTAACAAACGCGCCGGCACCATATTCGGTGCGGCTGTCAAACAGCCTGTTAGTGGCCACATGTTAATGCGGGTAAACCGTCCCTTTATCTGCAAAATTGTGCAGCCATGAATTAATACACCCTTTATGACTGCACGATTGTGCAAATTACAACAACTTACCCCCTATTAATTCTCTATGGCAGCGCCGGAAAAAGCCGAACACTGCACTCGGCTATCTCCGGCGCTCCCATGGAGAATGAATGGAGCGCCAGTGTGCAAGCGCATGTAACTGGAATACTCCTTAACGAGGTATTTGACAGCTGCTCCTACATAGTGCCAGCGCTGTTGTTGGCTGCGTTGCGACCGTGTCAGGGCCGCTCCATGGGGCCTTACCCTAACAGTTTACATAAACCCTAATGTACTCCACCCAGCTTACATATACCCTGATGTACTCCGCCCAGCTAACATATGCCCCCACATTATAAACTGAAACCCCAGTAATACACTAAACAAAACTACTACAAAGCAAAATCTGCTCTCCAAAAGCCAAATGGCTTCTGGGCCTGGCAGTGTGCCAAAACAGCAGTTTATGACCATATACGGGGAATTACTATACTCTGGAGAACCTGCTAAACAATTTATGGGGTGTGTGTGTCTAAAGTGGCACAAGCTGGGCACAACTTATTGGGCATTGAAATGGCATATCTGTGGAAAAACGGAAATTTTCAATCTGCAACATCTATTGTGTACTAATTTCTGCAAAACTTGTGGGGTAAAAATGCTCACTACATCTCATGATAAATTCCTTAAAGGGGTGTAGTTTCCCAAATGGGGTCACTTCTTAGGGGTTTTCACTGTACTAGTACCTCAGCGCAATGCAACATTGCATCAAAAAACAATTTTGTCAAATTTCCACTCCAAAAACGAAATTGTGCTTTTTCCCTTTTGACCCTTGCCGTGTGTCCAAATAGCAGTTTACAACCACATATGGGGTATTTCCTTACTCAGGAGAAATTGTGTAACAAATGTTGGGGTGTCTTTTCTCCTGTATTCCTTGTGGAAATGAAAAATTATGAGCTAAATCTATATATTATTGACCATGGACCAATTCTAATAAAATCTATAAAACACCCGAGGGATAAAAATGCTCACTACACCTCTAATTTAATTATTTGAGGGGTATAGTCTCCAAAATGGGATCACACCTGGGGAATTTCTGCTGTACTGGTACTTCAGGGGCTCTGCAAATGCGACATGGCCCCCAGAAACCAATTCAGCAAAATCTGCACTGAAAAATCAAAATGGCGCTCCTTCACTTCTGAGCCCTGCCGTGTGCCCACACAGCAGTTTATTACCACATATCAGGTATTGCCATAATCAGAAGAAATTGCTTTACAAATGTTGAGGTGCTTTTTCTCGTTTAAACCTTGTAAAAATGTGTCAATTCTATGTTTCTTCACAGACTAATTCCAACAAATTCAGCAAAAAACTTGTGGGGTCAAAATGCTAACTATACCACTAGTAAAATTCCTTGAGGGGTGAAGTTTCCAAAATGGGGTCACTTATGGGGGGTTTCCACGGTTTTGGTCCCTCCAGTGCGTTGCAATCGTGACATGGCACCGAAAACCATTCCAGCAAAATCTGTGCTCCAAAATCCAAGTGGCGCTCCTTCCCTTCTGAGCCCTGCCGTGGGTCCAAACAGCAGTTTTTTACCACATATGGGGTATTGCCCTAATCGAGAGAAATTGCTTTATAAATGTTCGAGTGCTTTTTCTCCTTTATTCCTTGCAAAAATTAAACATTTCTATTTTCATTTTCACAGACTAATTCAAATAAATTTAGCAAAAAATCTGTGGGGTGAAAATGCTAACTATACCCCCAGATAAATTTCCTGAGGGGTGTAGTTTCCAAACTGCGGTCATTTTGGGGGGTTTCCACTGTTTTGGCATTACAAGATCTCTTCAAACCTGACATGGTACCTAAAATCTATTCTAAAAAAAAGGAGGCCCCAAAATCCACTAGGCGCTCCTTTGCTTCTGAGGGCGGTGTTTCAGTCCATTAGCACACTAGGGCCACATGTGGGATATTTCTAAAAACTGCAGAATCTGGGCAATATATATTGAGTTGCATTTCTCATTTTACAGAAATAATGTGTTATGCATTCATTTTGGCACACAAAACATTTAATTTGTAAATTTCACCTTTACTTTGCTTTAATTCTTGTGAAACTCCTAAAGGGTTAAAACACTTTAATAACACACATTAAATCAATTTTAACAAACTGACATACAACACAAAAACATCTTTTGGACAAAGGGCTAAAGTTTGCCTTGGTTAATGCTGGTTGTAGGGTCAATATGTGATCAGTATATTGTACAGTATATAGAGGATCGCACAGTAGTGCTATATCTGTCCTCTACAACAAAACTGGATTAGCACTGTATGTTGTAAAACTGCCGGGCACCCATTCTGAAAAAGAACCTGGCCACTGCCATTGCCAAACACAGAAAATTGTTTAACTGCAACTCAGCAGACCTCTCGGAGCAGGAGTTACAGCATTAGGAAAACAATAGAATAGGCTATAGGGACAGGTTCTGGCGGTAATAGGGTCGTTCTTTTTAGAACGGGTGCCCGGCAATTTTACCACATACAGGGCTAATCCGGTTTAGTTGTAGAGGACAGATATAGCACCACTGTGCGATCCTCATACAATATACTGATCACATATTGACCCTACAACCAGCATGTAACCAATGGAAACTTTAGCCCTTTGTCCAAAAGATGTTTTTGTGTTGTATGTCAGTTTGTTAAAATTGATTTAATGTGTGTTATTCCACGTTTAACCAGTTCATTAAAAGCTAAGTTTTATATATACTCCTTCCTTATCTAAATATAATTTGGGAAAGTGGAAGGAATAACGGGAACCAACTCATTGTTTTGAATCTGGGAACTTCACTCTCAGTCTTTCACATTGCTGTAAAAAGGTACCCAAGCAGCAAAGCATCCCCACTCCATCAAACTACCACCATCTTTGTGTTATATGATGTTATTGTTGTGAAATATTGAGTTTGCTTTATGCAATATTATGCCTTGTCTCTTTTTTATTGTGGAGTCATAAACACTGGGGAGACCTGCAGTTGCTTGAACCTTCTTTGATATTAATTTTTTTCTTGGATGATTTGTGGTATGCCTTTGGAGTGATTTTATTAGTTTAGTCACTCCTAAGAAGCATCACCAATAGTATCTTCTCTGTTTGGGGATATATGCTCTCACTGTGGTTTGATGGAGTTCTAGAACCTTTCCAGGCGGATATGTTTCTCATCTCTTCTGGAATGAAATTGAATTGTCTATCATATCGTTTTTTTGGGTTGAAACGTGGTGACTACTACACTCATAGTAAGTTTTAATGTCTAGCAATTATCATGGCTATGGGTGTTGGATAACTATGTTTCTTGATTATTGCCGTGATAATTCCAAAACTGTTGTGGGTTTACTCAGGTTCTTTCTTGTCTAATATTGCATATTGTTTAATACGATGCATTCAATTAGACAGACATGCAATATCTGGAAACCTAGGAGGAAAGCAAATACTTTTTAAATTGCTGTATAGTACTTCACTAAGTGTCATTTTTACACACAGCTCCCCTTTCCATCCCAACGCCGCTGCGTCTCGCCTAGTGGCGTCGCTAACACCGGGCTTTTGGGGCACAAGCCCTGGATCTTTGGTTCTGTCACATAATGATGTAGCTATAGGCGTCGCAGTGGTCACAATCCAGGGGGGCCTGCAGCCCCCCGCACCACGTCTATATACAGTTACAATAGTAACTAGGACCTATGTAATAAACTACACTGGCCCCTGTTACTATAGTGACCGACGGTAAACTTACCCTCCTCGTTCCGGAGCGCAGTGGAGATCCTGACGCCTTCTCGTTTCATGACGCTGTGCGCCGCGCATGATGTCATGACGCTGGATGGTGTCAGGGTCTCTGCTGCGTCCGGAGTTGAAGAGAAGGGTAAGAGCGTTACTGTCTGCTGGGGCCCTGTATCTAAGCAGGTATGTGGACCCACTAGGCCGCTCCGCTGTAGCGGAGTAGCAGCTGGGCAAACTACAGTGAATAACAGTCTCTGGGGTAAGAGTACCTGGGAGGATGTTCAGGCAGATGCTCGGAGTAGCAGACACGTGGCACAGGTGATTCTTGGTGTGGCAGATGATACCAGATATGGCAGATGACACCAGATGTGGCAGATGACACCAGATCTGGCAGAGGACACGGAACGTGGCAGATGACAACACGACTCCAACACTAGATGGAGCTCAGGAACAAACACAGTTACGGGATACAAATAGGAGGATACGGGAACACTGGGAGCAGGACAACAACTAAGGGACCATTTGCAGGACTAACATGGGAATACAACCACAACGCTCAGGCAAGGCGTGGAAGGACAGAGCCCTTTATATAGCCCAGGAAGTAAGGGGATAGGTTAGGCAGGAGTGCTGCCATGTGAGTTGGCCTCACCTGGGAGGGAGAAGCCACTGAGCTCTTAGTGTCCCGCGGTCGTGGCTGCTGGTAAGTACAGCGTGCTGACTGTCAGCGACTGTTGACACAACGGTACCCCCCTTACCACCCTCTTTATAGGTCTAGAGCGTAGGAGGAATCCCTTGAGGAGAGTTGGGGCATTCATGTTCCCAGGACCCCTCCTCAGGACCAAATCCTTTCCAGTCCACCAGATAGAAAGTTTTTCCTCCTACACTCTTGTAGTCCAGGATCTCCTTCACCTCAAAGACATCAGAAGAACTGCTGGGAGCAACTGCAGAAGCAGGAGATTTACTGTAGTGGCTCAGGACCACAGGATTTAGGAGGGAAACATGGAACGAATTGGGATTATGAGAGTATGAGGCAGTTGAAGGACACTAGGTTGATCTGTTGTAACACCTCGAAGGGACCAAGGAACCTGGGAGCAAACTTGTGGGAATCGATCTTCAGACGACTGTTCTTAGAGGAAAGCCAGACCTAGTCTCCGGGGAGAAACTGTGGAGGAACCCTTCTTTTCTTATCGGCATATGTTTTCATGCGATTCACTGCCTGAAGATTTGCGGACTTGGTCTGCTGACAGATGTGAAGAAACGGCCCGAATGAAGAATTGCCTGCAGGCACTTGAGACATAGTTGGTACAGGAAGAGGAACTTGTGGGTGCTGATTCTATAGAATATAGAGAGGAAGTAGTAGACTCGCTAGTATGGGTATTGTATGTGAATTCCGCCCAAGGCAGGAGCTGTGTAGCGTCCATGGCTGCGGGCTGTCGGGTTTACTCACCTCCCGACGCCCGCAGCCATGGATCTGTGAGCGCTGGTCCCCATCTCCTTCCTAGGAGACGCCAGCGCTCACTTTTGCTCCGGTCCTCTGTGTCCCATAGGGTGCGCGCGCACGCTCATGCCAGCTCTTAAAGGGCCGGCGTGTGCACATGAAAACAATCATCATCATCAACTCACATGACTTCCTGCCCTTCTGACCCTTGCCTGAGCATTGTTAGTTTATCCCAAGTCTGTCTTGCAAATGGTCCCTTAGTGTTTTCCCGTTCCAGTTGTTACCTGTGCCCGGTTACCTGTTCCTGTATCCCATGCTGTGTTCTTGTTCCTGTGCCTACTAGTGTTGGAGTCGTGTCTACTGCATCTGCTGTCGTTTGCCACGACCAGTGTCTTCTGCCATGTCCAGTGTCTTCTGCCACGTCCAGTGTCTTCTGCCACGTCTTCTACTGTCTGCCACGTCTGGCACAACCTGCTGCACCTACCTCCATCTGTGCTGAAGACACAGCCACTGTCTGGGCTAGTTCAGGTACCCGTGTGTTGCAAACTGCTATAGACTCTTGTATAGACTGTGACTACGCCAGGTGCCTCTCCGCTACGGCAGAGTGGCCTATTGGGTTCACATACCCTATGATCGTGACAGTCTGTAGCCAATTGTCATATTGGACAGAGACATAATGACGGAGATAATTCTCTAGTATCTGGTTGATCCTCTCCACTTGACCATTAGACTGTGGGTGATAGGCAAAAGAGAAATCCAGCTTCACATCTAAAAGATTACACAGGGCTCTCCAGAATTTAGACATGAACTGTACACCCCGGTCAGAAACAATATGAAGAGTTAGTCCATGTAGAAGAAAGATGTGTTGGATGAACAGATCTGCCAGACAAGGACCTGAGGGGTGGCCCGTTAAAGGAATAAAATGTGCCATATTGGAGAAACTATCCATCACAAACCAGATCGCAGTACATCCAGCAGAAGAGGGAAGGTCAGTAATAAAGACCATAGCAATGTGTTGCCAGGGAGCGTCAGGCACCGGCAGAGGCTGGAGGAGACCAGCAGGTTTAGAATGAGGGGATTTGTTTAGAGCACATTTCGCACAGGAGGAAACAGTCCAAGACATCCCTTGGTAACGAGGGCCACCAGTAATGACGAGCAATAAAGTCCCGAGTCTTTTGAACAGCAGAATGCTTGGCTAGTTTGGAATTATGCCCCCAGTGAAGAATTATTTTCTTGTCAGCAGAATGGACAAAGATCTTTCCAGGAGGAATGTCCTTGATCTGCAGAGGGTTTATGGCAATAACCCTAGAAGGACCAATAATACGTTGAGGTTTCTCTTTTGCGTCGTCAGTCTCAAATGATCGAGACAAGGCATCGGCCTTAATGTTTTTGTCCGCAGGGCGGAAATTAAGAAGAAAATGAAACCTGGCGAAGAACAGCGACCACCTAGCTTGACAAGGATTTAGTCGCTGTCCAGACATGTAAGATTTTTGTGGTCGGTGTAGATGATGATGGGGTGGGCAAACCCCTCAAGCACGTGTCTCCATTCTACCAAGGCCAGCTTGACAGCGAGCAACTCTCGATCCCCGATAGAGTAGTTGCGCTCAGCAGGAGAGAAGAGTTTGGAGAAGAATCCGAGACATACTGCCTTACCCTTAGAATTTTTTTTAAACAGTAGCGCTCCAGCACCAATGGAAGAGGCATCAACCTCAACGGAAAACTGCTGAGTAACATCAGGATAATGAAGAACAGAAGCAGACGTGAAGGCGTTCTTGAGGTTGGAGAATGCTGACTCTGCCTCAGGGGTCCAGTCCTTAGCGTTCACTCCCTTTCTGGTGAGGGCTGAGATGGGAGCAGTAAGGAAGGAGAAAATTTTTAAATGAACTGGCATTAGAAATGAGTGAATCCAAGAAATACGCACTTCTCCAGTTTTGCATATAATTTACTCCCCCCTTAGCCGCAACAAGACTTGGCATACATGCTTCCGATGCATCGTCAGATCAGGTGAATAGATCAAGAAGTCGTCCAGATATACCACCACACAGACATACAGGAGATCACGGAAGATGTCGTTCATGAACTCCTGGAACACCACGGGAGCGTTACACAGTCCAAAGGGCATGACGAGATACTCGTAGTTAAATGCGTTTTTCCATTCGTCGCCCTTGCATATACGAATCAAGTTATAGGCCCTACGTAGATCCAGCTTCGTGAACACCTTAGCTCCACGAATCCTATCGAAGAGATCAGAGATAAGCGGCAAGGGTTACTTGTTTTTTACCATGACTTTGTTCAATCCATGGAAGTCGATGCACCGTTGGAGTGACCAAATCCTTTTTCTCCACAAAGAAGAATCCAGCTCCTACTTGCTGAAAACATCCACGTAGCTGGCACATTGTGGGGGTAATTCAGCGAGAGACTGAGGCAGTGGAGACAGAACAGGACGAACCTGAGGCAAGCAGGTGTGCAGATATCGGGGTTCCCCCTGGAGGACCTCTCCGGTATTCCAATCAAGGACTGGAGCATGTTAGCGAAGCCATGGTAATGCCAATAAGATGGGGTTGATAGCTTTGGACAAGATGTAGAAAGTAATCAGCTCAGAATGAAGGACTCCTATCTGCATCCTCAGTAGTTTGGTGATAGACAGAATCGGGTCAGGCAGAGGTTGTCCATCTACAGAGGCGACCGCCAAGAGTTTCTAGCGGCCTTTGAAATTTCGATGCCAGTCGACAAAGTCTTCTCTCCCGATGGACTTCCAGAGTGTGCTCTTGGATCCGTATATCGATCTGGGTAGAAGTATTAAGGCATCCAGAGTGACAGGAAGTTCTCGAGCCGCCAGTTCATCCTTAATATGAGGCGCAAGATCCTGCCAAAAGGTTGCCACCAGGGCCTCATTATTCCAAGCCAGCTACACCGCCAGTGTACAGAAGGATATAGCGTACTCCCCTACGGTTGACCCACCCTGATTGAGGGTTAGCAGTGAGGCAGCTGTAGAGGATGTTCGACCCGCTTCCTCGAACACTGTACGGAAAGTCTCTAGAAACAGGGATAGATCAGAAAATTCTGATTCTCGTTCCAAGATGGGGTTCGCCCATGCCAGGGCTTTGCCAGCGAGGAGAGAATAATAAATGCTACCTTGGCCTCATCTGAGGGAAAGAGATGGGCACGCAACCTAAAAAGGATGGTACATTGATTGATGAAGCCTCTACAAGCACTAGGGTCCCAGTCGTAGCGAAGTGGTAGAGACAGCTAAATTGTAGATACAGGGCAGGCAGGAGAGGTATCAGGTAATGGAACAGCAGCAGCATCCAGAGGTGGCGCAGTAGGATGATCCAAACAGATAATGATTGAATTTATTGCCTGTAAGAACTAATCCTGGCATGCCCGCAGATCACGCATGTCAGTATCATGTGTGATACTGTCTGCTGAGCCACTGTATCTAAGCCTATCATATGTGATAAAGTCTGCATCCAATTGTATCCGGTGGTGTAGCTATAGGGGCCTTAGTCTTATAGATATGCTATCTCCGATATGTATGTAAAAATATAATCTCTTTTTTAGGGGGGCTAAATATATGTCTCGGGGCTTATGCCCCTGATCATTTAAGACCCTAGCAACACCCCTGGTCTTGCCGAAGGGTGCACCACGTTCTCACCTGCCTCGTGGCGATTACACCACTGGCCGGAACGTCATGGCAACCGGAAGCAAATCAATCCTTAAGGCATATTTAAAGCAGGCAAGGGCCTTCTAACCCTCGTCTGAATATGAGTTCCTGTTCCTGGATCCAGCCTCTACCCATCAAATATTCTTTTATAGCCTGCCTTTGTTTGACCCAGTATCTCATGTTTAAAGTGCCTCGCACCAGGCAGCTTATTTAAAGCAGGCTAGGGCCTTCTGATGTTTGTCTGAGTATCCCGTCTGACTACCCTCCTGTACCTTCATTGATGTCTCGTCTCACTGCCAACCAGTGAATACACTTAGGCGGGATTCACACGACCGGGTCGTTCCCGAGCCCGAGTGTCGGCCGGTAAAATCGGCCATTTTGCACGGCCGGTTTGCATTAGTTTTGCATCCGTGCCGGGCCGGGCAGATCCGGACAGTGACATCAGCGGCAACTCCTGAAGGGGAATCCCCATGTGTTCGGGGATTCCGCTTCAGGAGTTTCCCCTGATGTCACTGCCCAGATATGGACAGAGACATCAAGCGCTCTGTCCAGGAGCGGAATCCCTGAAAACACGGGGATTCCGCTCCTTCAAGGAGCTAAAGTGCGGCTAGCACATAGCAGAGCAGGGAGATACCTCCCCGCTCTGCTATAGTGGCGTCGCTACAGTAGTAGCAGCCGCAGCAGCAGCAGCAGCTGCAGCTGCTAGCGGTGCCATCGAAGGTGTCGCCGGGCCAGGGTGCTTTTCAAGCAGGGGAAGGGAGCCAGCGCAGCGCTCCCTTCCACCTGCTGTACACCCCGGCCCTGCCACACAGTGTACAGCGATGCCATTCGTCAGAATGGCATCAACTCCTCCTCCTCACATGCACTCTGCTCTGTGAGGAGGAGGAGATAGAGCGCAGGCTCCGGAAAACCCGGCCATCACTCGGGACACATCCCGGTGATCGCCGTGTATTACCCGGCCCCATAGACTTCTATGGGAGCCTGGCGGCCGGGTACCCGGGCGAAGATAGAGCATGTCCTATTTTTTGACGGCCGGTTTTCCCGGCCGTCAAATAATCGGTCGTGTGAATAGCCCCATTAGGGGTCTATTATTCCTAATGCAGCCGGGTGCCGGCCGATTTATGAACGGCCGGCACCCGGCCGGGAAACCCTGCCGTGTGAATGAGGCCTAAGTCCCAACTTCCTTGCGGGGTTCCCAGGTAGAAACCAGGAGGATCCCTTAGACTCTGCATCTAACTTTGGTCAGCGCCAGACCAATTGCAGTGTCAAGGTTCCACTTTTTATGGTACACTGACTCACCTAACAGTCATCAGAAGGTTCCCATAGCTCTTTAGTGGATATTTACCAAACAAGCATTCCCTCCAAGTTTGTGGACACCATCATGAGCTGCAGTTAAAAGTGGTGCCAGGAAGCTACTAATCCCAAAATGTGTTTATCATAGTGCCAAGGCACAGGTTCTTACTTGCCTTGTCTAGTCACAGACATTATGATTGGAAAACAGCTTGGAAGAAGAGGATCTGACTGTGAACTGCTAACTGACTACTAGGGAGTCATTAGTGTGATGTATGCTCATTTAGCAACAGTATTTTTTTTTCTTTATTGTATTTTAGCATAACAAAGGAGATTAGAGGCCTGCAGTTCACAAATAAGAGGAAAATATTGAAACTGAGCATAGTATTTTTTTTCTTCTATATGTTGTATTGGTTGTAACAGAAAGTGTGAAAGTGGTCCAGTTTTTTTTCTTTTACCTGCTCCAGAGCATTAAAGTAAATCTTTGCCTTTGATCAGCATTGGCTCTACATTTAGCAAATGTAAAATCTTGCAACTCTGTAATATATCTTTATAACCATTTTTGCTTTTTTCAATTATGCTACCTGGAAACCACAAAAACAAATCTACTGATTAAATGTCTTATTATAGTTTTTTTATTTTCTATCCGATTTGTTTACCATTTACATACCATTTATCATTTACATATTAATACCTGATGTTCATTAACATACAAATTTCCCAATAATCTGGATATCATGTAAATAACGAATTCTTGCATAGGGTATTCACATGTTAATAGTGTGGGGTGCAGGGGATATTTCGGTGTTAATGAGCCAATCAAACAAACAGCCCATTCAGAGGTAGAAACCATCATGCAATCAAAGTACTAAAATAAGAAGCATAATGACTAATATATTAACAGCAGCATGCTGATTGTTTCCAAATTTATATATTGCAAAGCGACAAACAAGTGAAACATAAAAAGGGATGATAATGCACATGTGGTTTAATTCTGCAAAGTGACAAACAAGTGAAACATAAAAAGGGATGATAATGCACATGTGGTTTAATTCGAAACACATTGAGGAACATTACAACTGGAGAAACAATCAATGTTCAGAACTGCTCAACCATCACTATAGCATAAGGACTTGTATAGTGCACTGGTCACTGGGTAGAATATATAAATATGTATAAAATATATAAACAATGCTCTTTAATAAATATTTGACTTAGGTCAGGTATTTGAGCACAGATTACAATGCAGAGGCGTAGCTAAAGCTCATGGGCCCCCGATGCAAAAGTTCTTCTTGGGGCCCCCCCCAAACTTCTTATGGTTGATGCCGGCAGCTTTCAGCTGCATCGCTAGGTCTCCTAAGTGATCCAACGATGCAGCAGCACTAGCATCCGGGGGCATCACTAATGTCTTAAAACGTATGGGGAAATAGCCCCAATACATATACACCCCACGCAAAAAAATTGTGCGTGCGCATATGCATATGTGATGGACTTAGATATAGGTCCTATCTCGTTGATATTGTGGGTCCAGCGCTGGCCCAGGAAAGGTAAGAATAATAATTGTTTTGCTTTTTTATGTGTTACAAATTTTTTGGTGTTTTTTTTTTTTTTTACAGGTACGATTTTTGAACTACTTCGGATTTGAGGACTACTTAGATGACGGCTTTTTTATTATCAATAAAATGAACGAGGGTCTTGTGGGGGTTTTTTATTTCAATAAAATATTTTTTCTATGTCCTTGTATTTGTTTAAGTTTTACTATTACTGCCTTAGCAATGGCCGCTGGCTGATTGACAGCGACCATTACTAAGGCAGGGCTTAATGTTAGCTGATGCAGAGGCTAACCCTAATCCCCATTATTACCCTGTCACCCACCGCCATTAGAGGTACCGGGAAGAGCTGGGTACGATCCAGTACTAGACCACCTGTATTGATGGCCGGGCACTGGAGCGGCCGCAGGCTGGTATTATTAGGCTGGGAAAGGCCAGAAACAGTGGACCTTCCCATCCTGGTAATGCTAGCCTGCGGCTTCTATGTTGTATCTGACTGGTTATGAAAAATGGCGGAACCTCACATCATTGTTTCCAATTATTTATTTATTTTAAAAACATTTCTTGGAGTCATTTTTCATAACCGGCCACATACCACATGGCAGCAAGCTAGCATTTCCAGGGTGGCTGGTAATTATCACTACAGATGGTCAGGTACTGGATCGTACCCGGCTCTTCCCGGCACACCTGGTGGCGGTGGGTACTGGGGTAATAATGGGGGTTAGTGTTAGCCTCTGCACTGGCTAACACTAAGTCCCGCCTTAGTAATGGACGCTGTCAATCAGCCAGCGGCCATTACTTAGAAGGTAGTAATAAAGTTAAAAAAAAATACAAGGACATAGAAAAAATATTTTACTGAAATAAAAAAAAAACACAAACCCTCGTTAACCATTTCATTGATGATAAAAAAAAGCCGTCAACAAAGTAGTCCTCAAATCCGATGTAGGCCAACAACCGAATATGTACAAACACAAAAAAAACCCCATTAATAACACAGGAGGTCAGCTTAGATACAGGGTCCAGCAGACAGTAATCTTATACAGTATATTACTGTCTGCTGGAGTGTGGTAGGCTTAGATACAGGGCCCATTAGACCGGATCACACATGGGCCATGTATCTAAGCTTACCATGTGATCATGGTAAGATGCTTAGATACAGGGCCCCAGCAGACAGTAATTTTATACAGTATAAGATTACTGTCTGCTGGGGCCCTGTGTCTAAGCCTACCATGTAGTAGGCTTAGATACAGGGCCCATGAGACAGGATCACACATGGGCCATGTACCTAAACCTACCATGTGGTTGGCTCAGATACAGGGCACAGCAGACAGGATCACACCATGTGTGATCCTGTCTCATGGGCCCTCTATCTAAGACTACAACATGGTAGGCTTAAAAGGGTTGTCCAGTCCCTAAACATTGATGGCCTATCCTCAGGATAGGCCATCAATAGCTGATGGGTCGGGGTCCGACTCCCGGGACACCCGCCAATCAGCTGTTTTGAAGGGGGTGCGGGCTGCATTAGAATGCTGCTTCCCCTTCATTTCCCTTACTTGCTCACACTGTGAATTGCCGACACGTCCGTGTCAGCGATTCAGTGTGAGCAAGTGACCGGAATGAAGGGGAAGTAGCGCTCGTACGAGCTTCAATCGTTTCCATTGGCCGCCGGTGGTTTGCGTCGTGCAACAGAGATGGTGCTTTCAGTATTTGTTATTCTGCTCCTCTGACAGAGCAGAACAATGGAAATACCGTAAGCGCCATCTCTGTTGCACCACCGTAGGCTAATGGAACCCATCGACTTTGGTTTTCATCGGAGTGTCCGTGGTTTTACTGAAAACAATAGAGCCGCATTCTGCACTATTGTTTCTGATATTTTCAGACGGATCTGTGATGTAGGCCCCTAAAGGAGCCTCCAACGCAGATGTTAATGAGGCCTAAGACTGTGCTTTAAAAAGTTAAATATATATATATATATATATATATATATATATATATATATATAAAAGAGAGACTTGAAATATCTGTTATGTTGACATTCCGGGGATTAACATCTACCTGCCCCCAAATACACTTTACCTTGCCTCCCTCTATGTTATATTTGAAAAGTTTCAATAAAACTTATTATTAAGAAAAAAAAAGGCATTAATAATTATATTAATAATAGAAGAAAAAATAGAGCTATGTCATATCACTGCACATACAAATTGGTCCAAATTTTCAGCATTGAAGGCATTTTGCTACCTTGGGCATAGAAGGTGTTAATTACACGAACATCCGCTGACATCAGCAGACCAAACTTACAAAATAAAGTCAATATTAGAACAAGGAAATTTATAGTGCGACTGCAAAGCAGAAGCAATCAATGACTGCTGTTAAAAAGGTAAACAACTTCAAAAGCATAATGACAAGTTAATTAGCATTGCGTAGGTTATATTTTGCAGCACATAGTTTTGTCTTTAGGGAAATAATATTTTTTGCATGTTTTATTGTTACAGTTCTGTTTTGTTTTTTTTTCTAAATACACCTAGAACTTGCTTTTAAAATTTATGGTTTATTCAAGTGCATTGCAAACATGATTTATTGAAACAATTCAATTCAAGAAATCACAATTTTTTTTACATTTCAAAGTATATTTGTAATGCATTTAATTTTAACACATGCAGTTTTAAAGGGGTATTCCAGGGAGAGAACACAATATTTTAATAAATCTAACATTGAAATCTAATTCATCGCTTATTGGACTTTGCATGCCACTCACCAGTGACAGGCAATTTGGTAGTCTTCAGCTTTTTGCGTACGTGTCATCTCACATGCTGCAAGTCCTCTTCAGTCCTTCTCCCTTCTAAAACACCACATCATAACTCACAGGGTATCAGGCCATTGGCTTTTTTTATGATCTGTCTGCAAGTCAGCCCATTGATGCCTATGTCACTCCCTCTGTCTACATGCCGGCATGCACTTGACCAGCCCATCGGCAGGCTGTGGGGTACCCACTAGGTCACTCCGCCGTAGAGGAGTAGCAGCTGGCTGAACAAAAAGTCAATAACAGTCTTTAGAACTGGAGTACCTGTATAGAAGTTTCTGACACGTGGCGTAGCAGAAACTATGGCGTAGCAGACTCCTCGGCACAGATGACACTTGGTGTGGCAGATGACGCTTGGCACAGAGGATGAACTCTACTCCAACACTAGACTTCGCTCAGGAACAAATACAGTTGCTGGATTCAGGATACATCTAAGGGACCATTTGCTAAAGAACATGGGTAGACAACAACGCTCAGGCAAGGAGAGGAAGGGCAGAGCCCTTTTAAAAGTCCAGGATGTATTAGGGATTGACCAGAGAACATAGAACTGGTGCGCACGCTGGCCCTTTAAGGCCGGGAACGAGCACGCGCACCCTACAGGCTGTGGAGGTTGGAGCCACGTATAGTTGTACTGGGCTTCAGATAGTTTGAGGATGGGGTGGAGAGAAGCAGCTTAGGTACACTACTGTGGGTGGGCTTGTGGGAGGGAGAAAGCTATGAGGGGAGGGAGGAAGTAAACCAGAAAGGGTATGCTGTGAAATGTACTTTAGGGAGGAGTGATGCAAGCTGCAGTACTGCCCCATACACGGAAGTGTGTGGGCTTCTATGTGCGTGAGAGAGAACCCCGGAGCTGTAAAATGTTCGAATTTCGAGCAAGAAAGATGATGGAAAGAACGTTAAGATTTTTTTTTTTACTTATTTAAGGTATATTTTTTCCCTTGTCGGACAACCCCTTTAAATTGTAATCTCTTGTGGGAGTAAGTGAAGAAGACTGCTCAGAAGGGTAGTATCACACGGGTACACAAAGAAGCGGAGTTTTATCAAACCATTGTATGCACATAATGCAGTTAAATATAACATCATACAATGTACTGTCACGAAGGGTCTGTGTACCCACTAGGCCGTACCGCCTTGGCGGTAAGGCAGCTGGCCAACAGGGAGCAGGTGATTGTCTATAGTTCTATAGGTACCTGTGGCAGCTAAAACAGCAGCAGGGCAGGCTCAGCTGGGGCGGACTTCAGGCGAGGTGAAGCAGGTCAGACGTGGATGTAGCGCAGCACGACTTTGGCACAGCTCCGTGCTTGATCAGGAAGGTATAGATTGCTAGGAACAGGAACTGGAAACAAGTACACGGACAGGGACTGGAACAGGAAACACGCTAGGAGGCCATCACATAGACAAACTGTAGGGAACACAACAATGCTCAGGCATAGAACTAGGGGGCTGGACCCCTCTTATAGTACAGGGTACTCACGGGTCAAAGTTCGTCCATGAAGTCCGGTGCGCGCGCTGCCCCTTTAAGAGCGGGCACGAGCGTGCGCACGCACTCTACGGGATCCGGCAGAGGTAAGTGGACGCGAGCACTGGCGTCTCCTGAGGAGGAGTATGGGGCCAGCGCTTGCCGACTCGTGGCTGCGGCTGTCAGGGGGAGGTTGGAGCTGACAGCCCGCAGCCACGGACATTACATGTACAATGTACAAATACAATAGTGTGGATTGTAGAAAATCAAAAGAAGTTTTAAAAATCTATTAAAAGTTGGCATAGAGGAGGAAAATCCCAAACAAGTTTTTAATCAATAAGTTTGCTCTAGACAATTTGCATGAAAAGGCTGTCCTAAGATAAAAAGATAAGAAAATATGTTTAATTCACAGTATTGGTTAACAGTTGGGCATCAGAGTACTGCGTATAGTTTGGAGACTTTATAAAAATGTTCCAGGGGGACATCTAGTGGTGCCCAACCTTGATCATATGCAGCAAGCAAGAGTAGAGCAAGTTTTGGTAAAAGTTTTGTATCATCACAGTGAGCGACGAACCCCAGATCCTCGATAGGGTAGTGTAAGAAAAGTATCATAGCTGTGTGAAGTCCCAGTGTAATCTCTGGGTATGTGTAGGTGTGCTTGTGAACAGGTCATCTGGAAACCGGTCTGGAAGACTATCTGTAATGGATTTGCCTGACACAGCTTCTTTGTCGACGCCCGTGGTTAATCAGCCTGCATCTGTGCCTAGATCTGTTAGAGTGACTCGATCTGCTACCACTCAGGCTGGGAGGCTGAGGAGTGGGAGAACCTATCACGGCCTGGCCAGACGGAGCTAGCTCCCGCCCTCAGTCTATATATACCCTCATTTCCTGCTCCTCCTTTGCCTGTGATTCTGTCTGTTTCCTGGCTCTGCTGCTGCTTGTACTATTGTCCTCTGCTTCAAATTGACCCTGGCTTTACTGACTACTCTCCTGCTCTGCGTTTGGTACCTCGTACACTCCTGCTTTGACTCGGCTCGTTCACTACTCTTGTTGCTCACGGTGTTGCCGTGGGAAACTGACCCATTTCCCTAGCTTCTGTGTACCCTTGTCTCTTGGTCTGTTGTGCACTTATTGAGCGTAGGGACCGTCACCCAGTTGTACGCCGTCGCCTAGGACGGGCCGTGCAAGTAGGCAGGTACTGAGTGGCGGGTAGATTAGGGGTCATCTGTCTGTCTCCCTACCCCGTCATTACACTATCAAACGCGGCTTGCTTGCCAGGGTAGGTTTACATGCCGCAGTAAACACTTGGAGAAGCTAGAGGGATAAGAGGCCATGCTCTGGTCATAGATGGTCTGCTCAGCAGAAAAAAAAATGAGTAATAGCTTATGAAGGGCATAGGTAAACTAACCCATGGGTTCCATGCATCCAGGTCATCTGGGAACTAGTAGGGAAGTGTAATGGCGGGGTAGGGAGACAGACAGATGAGCCCTAATCTACCCGCCACTCAGTCCCTGCCTACTTGCAACGACCCGTCCTAGGCGACGGGGTACAACTGGGCGATGGTCCCTATGCTCAGTAAGTGCACGACAGACAAACAGACAAGGGTACACAGAAGCTAGGGAAACAGGGCAGCTGCCCACGGAGACACCGTGAGCAACGAGAGTAGTGAACAAGCCGAGTCAAACCAGGAGTGCACGAGGTACAAAACTCTGAGCAGGAGAGTGGTCAGTAAGCCAAGGTCAATAACAAGCAAAGGGTCAGTAGTTCAAGCAGCAGCAGCAGAGCCAGGAAACAAGCAGAGCAGAATCACAGGCAAAGGAGGAACAGGAAAGGCAGGTATAAATAGACAGTGGGCAGGAGCTAGCTCCGTCTGGTCAGGCTGTGATAGGCTCTCCCACTCCTAAGCCTGCCATCCTGAGTGGTGGAAGATGGAGTCAGTCTCACAGACATAGGAGCAGGTGCAGACTTATTACCCACGGGCGTCGACACAGAAGCTGTGTCTGGCAGATCCTTTACAGTACCCCCCCTTTTATGAGGGGCCACTGGACCCTTCCTAGGTGGACCTGGTTTATTCGGGAAACGAAGGTGGAACCTCCTGAGCAATACCCCAGCGTGAACATCCCGGGCGGGTACCCAAGTCCTCTCCTCAGGCCCGTATCCTCTCCAATGGACCAGGTACTGGAGGGAGCCTTGGCTACCTCGAATACTACCCCCTCAGGGGTGAGAACAGGGACCGGAGGTTTCCTCGAGGGAGCCAAGGATGGGGAGCAGCGTTTAAGGAGGGAGGCATGAAACACGTCGTGTACTCGAAAAGACGGGGGCAACTCCAGTCGGAAGGAGACAGGGTTAAGGACTTCAATGACCTTGTACGGCCCTATAAACCGGGGAGCAATTTTTAGAAGATAGCCACACCAGATCCCCGACCACAAACAAGGGGTTAGCAGAATGTCTTCTATCTGCCTGGGACACCTCTAGGTTCTTATGAACCTGGGCCCAGACTGTGCACAGTTCCAATGAACGACATCTACCTCGGGATTGTTGGAACTACCAGGGGAAACGGAGGAGAACCGTGGATTAAACCCAAAATTACAGAAAAAGGGGGAGACCCCTGACGAGTTACTGACCCGGTTATTAAGGGAAAATTCGGCGAGGGGAATGATTGAGACCCAATCATGTTGACAGTCAGAGATAAAACACCTTAAATATTGTTCTAGAGACTGATTAGTCCTCTCAGTTTGGCCATTAGTTTCAGGATTGAAAGCCGAGGAGAAGGACAGATCAATCTCCAACTTTTTACAGAAGGCTCTCCAAAACAATGAAACAAATTGTACCCCTCTGTCAGAAACAATATTGACAGGAACCCCATGGAGATGCAGGATGTGTTTGACAAACAAGGTAGCTAACGTCTTAGCATTGGGTAGTTTCTTGAGGGGCACAAAGTGGCACATCTTACTGAAGCGGTCTACTACAACCCACACCACCAACTTGCCTTGAGATGGAGGCAAATCGGTGATAAAATCCATGGAGATATGGATCCAAGCTCTCTGGGGAATGGGCAAAGAACATAGTAAGCCCGCTGGTCGGGACCTGGGAGTCTTGGACCTAGCACAAACCTCACAAGCGGCGACGTAGGCCTTAACGTCTTTAAGCAACCCAGGCCACCAGTAGTTTCTGGCAATGAGGTGCTTGGTACCCAGGATGCCTGGATGGCCAGATAGTGCAGAGTCATGATTTTCCCTAAGTACCCTTAGTCGGAATTGCAGGGGAACAAACAGCTTGTTCTCAGGAAGGTTCCCGGGAGCTGAACCTTGATCAGCCGCAATTTCGGAGACTAAATCAGAATCAATAGAGGAAATGATTATACCTGGAGGCAAAACACAAGCAGGATCTTTCTCCGAAGGAGGGCTGGCCATGAAGCTACACGACAGTGCATCAGCCTTAATATTTTTAGACCCAGCCCTATAGGTGACCAAAAAGTTTAATCTGGTAAAAAATAACGCCCATCGAGCTTGTCTCGGGTTTAGCCTCCGGGCAGATTCTAAGAAAACCAGATTCTTGTGGTTGGTAAGGACCGTTACCTGGTGCCTAGCCCCCTCCAGGAAGTGGCGCCACTCTTCAAATGCCCATTTAATGGCTAAGAGTTCGCGGTTGCCAATATCATAGTTACTCTCAGTGGGCGAAAACTTCCTGGAGAAGTAGGCACAGGGACGGAGATGGGTAAGGAACCTGGTACCCTGGGACAAGACAGCATCCACTCCCATCTCGGAGGCGTCAACCTCCATGATGAATGGCTCCATTTGGTTGGGCTGAACCAGCACTGGGGCCGAGATAAAGCACTTCTTAAGGACCTCAAAAGCCTGGACAGCCTCTGGAGGCCAGTGGAGGAGATCAGCACCTTTGCGAGTGAGATCCGTAAGATGCTTAGCGATGACCGAGAAGTTAACAATAAATCTCCTGTAATAATTAGCGAACCCCAGGAAGCACTGTAACGCCTTCAGGGAGGCAGGTTGGACCCATTCCGCCACAGCCTGGACCTTGGCGGGGTCCATGCGGAATTCATGAGGAGTGAGGATTTGACCCAAAAATGGTATCTCCTGCACCCCAAACACACATTTTTCGGTCTTAGCAAACAGCTTGTTTTCCCGAAGGGCCTGGAGCACCTTCCTGACATGCTCAATGTGGGAGGACCAGTCCTTGGAAAACACAAGTATGTCATCAAGGTACACTACAAGAAATACCCCAAGGTTGTCTCTTAAAATCTAATTTATGAAATTCTGGAAGACCGCGGGAGCATTACACAACCCAAAGGGCATGACGAGGTATTCGAAATGACCTTCGGGCGTGTTAAACGCAGTCTTCCACTCATCCCCCTCTTTAAAGCGGATAAGGTTATATGCCCCCCGTAGATCAAACTTAGAGAACCATTGGGCCCCCTGAACCTGATTGAAGAGATCAGGAATCAAAGGAAGGGGATACTGGTTCCTTACAGTGACCTTATTCAAGTTACGGTAGTCAATGCACGGCCTAAGACCACCATACTTCTTCCCTACGAAGAAGAAGCCAGCAGCTACCGGAGAAGTAGAGGGGCGAATGTAACCCTTGGCCTGGCATTCCTGGATATACTCTCTCATGGCTTCACGTTCGGGACAAGAGAGATTAAAAATCCTACCCTTAGGGGGCTTAGCTCCTGGTACCAAATCGATAGCGCAATCGTATTCTCTATGAGGAGGTAACACTTCGGAGGCCTCTTTAGAGAAAACATCAGCAAAGTCCTGAGCAAACTCAGGTAGAGTGTTCACCTCCTCAGGGAGAGAAATAGAATTAGCAGAAAAACATGACGTCATGCATTCATTACCCCATTTGGTAAGATCCCCAGTATTCCAGTTAAACGTGGGATTATGCAACTGCAACCAGGGAAGGCCTAAAATCAAATCGGACGATAATCCCTGCATCACCAGTATAGAGCACTGCTCCAAATGCATGGAGCCAACAAGGAGTTCAAAAACAGGGGTATGCTGTGTAAAATAACCATTAGCAAGAGGAGTGGAGTCGATACCCGCTACCGGGACAGGTTTAGGCAAATCAATCTATGGCATCACTAGAGACATAGCAAATTCCACAGACATAATATTAGGAGAAGAACCTGAATCCATGAAGGCACTGCCGGTAGCAGACCTACCACCAAAAGAGACCTGAAAGGGAAGCAAGATTTTATTAGGTTTCATATTTACGGTAAATACTTGTGCACCCAAGTGACCTCCCCGATGATCACTTAGGCGCGGAAGTTTTCCGGCTGCTTATTCTTACGCCTAGGACAGTTGTTCACTTGATGCTTGTCATCCCAACAGTAGAAGCAGAGACCATTCTTCCTGCGGAACTCTCTACGTTGTTGGGGGGACACGGAGGCCCCGAGTTGCATAGGTACATCCGAGTCTTCCGTGGAAGAACGAAGCAACGGAACCTCGGGAGGCGTCATGGGGGAGTCAGAGGAGAAGGCACAAAAACGTTCAAGTCGTCGTTCCCTGAGGCGTCGGTCAAGTCGTACCGCTAAAGCCATAACCTGATCTAGGGAGTCAGAAGAGGGATAGCTAACTAGCTGGTCTTTCAGGGCTTTCGACAGACCCAATCTAAACTGGCACCTCAAGGCAGGGTCATTCCACCGAGAAGCTACACACCACTTCCTAAAGTCAGAACAATACTCCTCAACAGGTCTCTTACCCTGACGTAAGGTCACCAGCTGACTCTCGGCAAAGGCAGTCCTGTCAGTCTCGTCATAAATGAGTCCAAGAGCAGAAAAGAAACGATCAACGGAGGAAAGTTCAGGGGCGTCAGGAGCCAAGGAGAAGGCCCATTCTTGGGGCCCGTCCTGGAGCCGGGACATAATTATACCCACCTGCTGGCTCTCAGAACCTGAGGAGTGGGACTTTAAGCGAAAATAGAGCCTACAACTCTCCCGAAAGGAGAAAAAAGTCTTCCGGTCCCCTGAGAACCGGTCAGGCAACTTGAGGTGGGGTTCAAGAGGTGAGGTGGGGGGCACTACCAGGGTAGCATCATGCTGGTTGTCCCTCTGAGCCATGGCTTGGACCTGTAGGGAGAGGCCCTGCATTTGCTGAGCCAGGGTCTCAAGGGGGTCCATAGTTGTGTCAGGGACCAGGGTAGACTAGGTATATGGGCCTGTGATTATGTAATGGCGGGGTAGGGAGACAGACAGGTGAGCCCTAATCTACCCGCCACTCAGTTCCTGCCTACTTGCAACGACCCGTCCTAGGCGATGGGGTACAACTGGGCGACGGTCCCTATGCTCAGTTAGTGCACGATAGACAAACAGACAATGGTACACAGAAGATAGGGAAACGGGGCAGCTGCCCACGAAGACACCATGAGCAACGAGAGTAGTGAACGAGCCGAGTCAAACCAGGAGTGCACGAGGTACAAAACGCTGAGCAGGAGAGTGGTCAGTAGGCCAATGTCAATAACAAGCAAAGGGTCAGAAGTTCAAGCAGCAGCAGCAGAGCCAGGAAACAAGCAGAGCAGAATCACAGGCAAAGGAGGAACAGGAAAGGCAGGTATAAATAGACAGTGGGCGGGAGCTAGCTCCGTCTGGTCAGGCTGTGATAGGCTCTCCCACTCCTAAGCCTGCCATCCTGAGTGGTGGAAGATGGAGTCAGTCTCACAGACATAGGAGCAGGTGCAGACTGATTACCCACGGGCGTCGACACAGAAGCTGTGTCTGGCAGATCCTTTACAGGAAGACTATCAAACTCGGCTTGCTTGCCAGGGTAGGTTTACATGCTGCAGTAAACACGTGGAGAAGCTGGAGGGACAAGAGGCCAGGCTCTGGTCCTAGATGGTCTGCTCAGCAGAAAAAAATTGAAATAATAGCTTATGAAGGGCATAAATAACAAACTAACCCATGGGTTCCATGTATCCATAATAGAAGAAAATATATCTTTGATACCAGAGGGAAGTGTACGGCAGGATGAAAGTTGTATTCTCAACATAGACATTTATGTCTTATCAACAGGATATGCCATAAATGTCTGATTGATACGGGTCCCAGACTTAAGTTTCACCCAGTGAGGCGGCCGCTGACTGTCGATTCCAGGTGGGGACTAGTGGAGAGGGGGCTTCACGTGGCTGTCTCCATTTTGTTGTATAGGAATTATGGAAACAGCTGAGCAGCGCTTGCCCCACTGTTTCTGTAACTCCTATACAACAGAATGGAGAGAGCTGCGAGCATGCACGGTCCCTCTTCACTATTCCCGCCTTGTATCGACAGCCATTGGCCACCTCACTAGGCAGAGCTTGGACCCGCATCTATCAGACATTTATGGCATATCCTGTGAAAACCATAAATGTCTATCTTGAAAATACCCCTTTAACCCCTTCCCAACATTTGACGTATCCATACGCCAAAGTCGGGTAGGGGAAGTATGGAACGGGTTCATTGAGTGAACTCGCTCCATACGATGCCGGTGTCGGCTGTATGTTACTGCCGACACTTCAGAGTAATGAGCGGGATTGTGCTCCAGCGCGGTCCCGCTGGTTTAACTCGTTAAATGCCGCGGTCAATAGCGACCGCAGCATTTAAATGGTTAGAAAGAGGGGGGCGACCCAATGCAATCGTGGGGTACATTAGTAATGCAGTATATAGTGCAAGTGATCTAACGATCGCTGGTTGAAGTCCCCTAGGGGAACTAATAAAAAAAAATGTAAAAATTAGTCAAATAAAGTGGGTTTTTTAATGCAAAAAAAAAAACCTTTTCCCATTTTCCTCCTAGAGCATAGTAAAAAAATAAAATAAACATAATTGGTATCAACGCATCTGTAAAAGTCTGAACTATTAGGCTGGGTTCACACGACCTATTTTCAGACGTAAACGAGGCGTTTTATGCCTCGATTTACGTCTGAAAATATGGCACCAATACGTCGGCGAACATCTGCCCATTCATTTGAATGGGTTTGCCGACGTACTGTGCCGACGACCTGTCATATTACGCGTCGCTGTCAAAAGACGACGCGTAAAATGACTGCCTCGTCAAAGAAGTGCAGGACACTTCTTGGGACGTAATTCGAGCCGTTTTTCATTGAATTCAATGAAGAACAGCTCAAAATTACGGCCGTAATTGATGCCTCGCAAAACGCGAGTACGAGCAATTACGTCTGAAATGCAGGAGCTGTTTTCTCCTGAAAACAGCTCCGTAATTTCAGACGTAATGGTCGTTATCGTGTGCACATACCCTTACAATATACCATTATTTAACCCGCACGGTGAACGCCGTAAAAAAATAAATAAATTGTAAATGCCATAATCTCTATTTTTTTGGTCACCTCATCTCCCACAAAAAAATGAAATAAAAAGTGATCAAAACGTCGCATGAACCCCAAAATGGTATCATTAAATACAGCTACTACAGCTTATCCCGCAAAAAATAAGCCTTCATGCACTTAGGCCTCATGCACACTAACTTATTCTTTTCCTCCCGTAAATACTGGCGTAAATACGGGTCCTTGGTCACACGTATTCGACCCGTATTGCACCAGTATTTACGGACCCGTGCCCGTAAATAGGGGTCCGGTGTCACCAGTATTCCACCCGTATTTACGGGCACGTTTTCGCTGCAAATTTGCACTGCACTAATCGGCAGCCTCTTCTCTCTATCAGTGCCGGATAAAGAGAAGGGACAGCCCTTTCCGCAGTAAAAGTAAAAGAAATTCATACATACCCGGCCGTTGTCTTGGTGACGCGTCCCTCTTTCGACATCCAGCCCGACCTCCCTGGATGACGCGGCAGTCCATGTGACCGCTGCAGCCTGTGATTGGCTGCAGCGGTCACATGGGCTGAAACGTCATCCCAGGAGGCCGGACTTGAGGAAGAAGCAGGGAGTTCTGTGTAAGTATGAACGTCTTTTTTTTTTTTAAAAGGTTGATCAATATTGTGATCGGTAGCCACTGTCCAGGGTGCTGAAAGAGTTACTGCCGATTGTTTAACTCTTTCAGCACCCTGGATAGTGACTATCCCCTGACATCGCCTAGCAACGCTCCCGTAATTACGGGTGCACACACGTAGCCACCCGTAATTACGGGAGCCCCATAACTTCCATCGGCCTGCCCGTGCCGTTATTACGGCCTGAAATAGGACATGTTCTATATTTTTCAACAGCAATAGAAGTCTATGGGCCCGTAATTACACATGGCTACGGTCGTGTGCATGAGGCCTTACACTCCAGAAACCCATCCAAAATTCCAGGTTTTTCACATACTAAATGAAGAGAAAGGACACATTCTCTGGCAAATTACCTTCTGATTATCACACTCCGTGACCAAATTCTGCCTCTTAGTAGCTGCACTGCAACTTATCCTCACCCTTTGATCACAATTTAAGTACTTGAAAGATTGATACAGAAGGTCTTTTTTGCGGACTGCTGTATTTTTATTTAATGAAAGTTTATAATGTAATTGGGTCAGTAATGTGATTTTCGCTTTTAAATTAGTTTGATTTTATGAATCTTAATGTATTATAATCCATGTGTTATTATTGTATGTCACATTTTTCGTTGTTACTGTTCTAATTGTTTTTGTGGAGCGATGAAACTACTTATTAATTTCCCTTCGGGGATCAATAAAGTATATATTATCTTATCTTATTTTAACCGTGAGAGGGATCACTTAACTACAACTCCCAAGGTCAAAGTTCCTGTATTGGGGTATTGTCCCAAATAAACCATATGATATACCATCTGATTGGAGGCACTGTCCTACATCAGACGTTTGATCCTTGGCCATCATTCTCATTTCAATATGTGTACTTTCCAGAATGGGAGGGACACACCACACTTTCCCTGCAATATCAAATACTTTAAAATATTCAAATTCTTGTTTGTGAGATACAGTTTACTTAACCCGTTCCTGCAAAATGACGGGTCTGGTACGTCGGCATAACAAGTTACTTAGCGCAGTCCAATGTACCAGTCATGAAGATGAAGCGGGCACAGGAGCTTCATCTACAGCGGGTGTCAGGTGTAATAAACAGCTGACCTCCTGCTGCAACGGCGACGTAGGCAGTTACCGCGGATCGCTACCGTTTAACCCCTTCAATGCGGCGGTCAATGGTGTCCACCACATTGAAGCGGTTGACAGAAGGAGGGGGCTCCATCTGTACCCCACCAGTGCCCCCCGTGAGAGGCTACGGCAACCAGGCAGCCTAGAAACGGCTTCCTGGTGGCCAGGTACGGAAGGCAGGACCTAATAGGCTTAACTGTCAGATGAAAAATTACAGTTACAATACACTGCACTACATACATAGTGCAGTGTATTGTACAGGGGATAAGAAGATCAGATCTTCAAGTCCCCAGGAGCAGCCCGTCACGTCACTGTCCATATATGGACAGTGTATTCCGAGGCAGCCCCAGAGCCATAGTCCTGGGCAGAGCACTACTAGCACTCTGCCCCGGGGCCCCTGCTCTGCTCCTGACATCACTGTCCATACATGGACAGTGATGCCGTGACGACGGCAGCGTCAGCATCCGGCGGCCGAGTGGGCCCCCCAAGGGTAGTGGGCCCTCGGCACTCGCCTGTGTTCACCGGGTGCTGACGTCGGCCCTGGTAAGTATGGGCTGCTTTTTTATTTAAAGCCCTCCTCTCCTGCTGCAACATAAAAAGTTTAAACCCAGACAATCCCTTTAACCTCTTAACACTATCCGTGTACATTATCTGTAATCAGAGAGTTATCACTGTGTGTTATTGGTGATGTTACATAGGACTGCAGGTAAAACTACTACATTATCTGTACTCAGAGAATTATCACTGTGTTATCTGTGGTGTTACGTAGGACTGCAGGTAACACTAATACATTATCTGTAATCAGAGAGTTATCACTGTGTGTTATCTGTGATGATACATAGGACTACAGGTAACATCTACATTATCTGTACTCAGAGAGTGATCACTGTTATCTGTGGTGTTACATAGGACTGCAGGTAACATCTACTACATTATCTGTATTTAGAGAGGTATCACTGTATGTTATCTGTGGTGTTACATAGGACTGCAGGTAACACTACTACATTATCTGTAATCAGAGAGTTATCACTGTTATCTGTGGTGTTACATAGGACTGCATGTAACTATCTGTTCTGTGTACATATGTGCCTGCGTGGCTATATTTGGGCCTGTATGTCCATATATTTACCTATATGTATTTGTATAAGACCCATTATGTGTGTATACGTGTGTATACATGCCGTGTGTGTATGTGTGTGTCTGTGTGTATATATATATATATATATATATATACACACACTACCGTTCAAAAGTTTAGGGTCACTTAGAAATTTCCTTATTTTTTAAAGAAAAGCACAGTTTTTTTCAATGAAGATAACATTAAATTAATCAGAAATACACTCTATACATTGTTAATGTGCTAAATGACTATTCTAGCTGCAAACGTCTGGTTTTTAATGCAATATCTATATAGGTGTATAGAGGCCCATTTCCAGCAACCATCACTCCAGTGTTCTAATGGTACATTGTGTTTGCTAACTGTGTTAGAAGGCTAATGGATGATTAGAGAACACTTGAAAACACTTGTGCAATTATGTTAGCACCGCTGTAAACAGTTTTGCTGTTTAGAGGAGCTATAAAACTAACCTTCCTTTGAGCTAGTTGAGAATCTGGAGCATTACATTTGTGGGTTCGATTAAACTCTCAAAATGGCTAGAAAAAGAGAGCTTTCATGTGAAACTCGACAGTCTATTCTTGTTCTTAGAAATGAAGGCTATTCCATGCGAGAAATTGCCAAGAAACTGAAGATTTCCTACAACGGTGTGTACTACCCCCTTCAGAGGACAGCACAAACAGGCTCTAACCAGAGTAGAAAGAGAAGTGGGAGGCCTCGCTGCACAACTGAGCAACAAGACAAGTACATTAGAGTCTACAGTCTAGAGTCTACAGTCGCAAAACGCCAGTGTCAACGTCTACAGTGAAGAGGCAACACCGGGATGCTGGCCTTCAGGGCAGAGTGGCAAAGAAAAAGCCATATCTGAGACTGGCTAATAAAAGGAAAAAGATTAATATGGGCACACAGACATTGGACAGAGGAAGATTGGAAAAAAGTGTTATGGACAGACGAATCGAAGTTTGAGGTGTTTGGATCACACAGAAGAACATTTGTGAGACGCAGAACAACTGAAAAGATGCTGGAAGAGTGCCTGACACCATCTGTCAAGCATGGTGGAAGTAATGTGATGGTCTGGGGTTGCTTTGGTGCTGGTAAAGTGGGAGATTTGTACAAGGTAAAAGGGATTTTGAATAAGGAAGGTTATCACTCCAGTTTGCAACGCCATGCCATACCCTGTGGACAGCGCTTGATTGGAGCCAATTTCATCCTACAACAGGACAATGACTCAAAGCACACCTCCAAATTATGCAAGAACTATTTAGGGAAGAAGCAGGCAGCTGGTATTCTATCTGTAATGGAGTGGCCAGCACAGTCACCAGATCTCAACCCCATAGAGCTGTTGTGGGAGCAGCTTGACCGTATGGTACGCAAGAAGTGCCCATCAAGCCAATCCAACTTGTGGGAGGGGCTTCTGGAAGCATGGGGTGAAATTTCTCCCGATTACCTCAGCAAATTAACAGCTAGAATGCCAAAGGTCTGCAATGCTGTAATTGCTGCAAATGGAGCATTCTTTGACAAAAGCAAAGTTTGAAGGAGAAAATTATTATTTCAAATAAAAATCATTATTTCTAACCTTGTCAATGTCTTGACTATATTTTCTAGTCATTTTGCAACTCATTTGATAAATATAAGTGTGAGTTTTCATGGAAAACACAAAATTGTCTGGGTGACCCCAAACTTTTGAACGGTAGTGTAGATTTTTATTTTCACTGCCTCATTCGACTAAGTTCAGCAAAAAACCTGTGGGGTCAAAATGCTCACTATAACTTTAGATAAGTTCCTTGAGGGGTGTAGTTTGCCAAATTGTGTATTTTTGGGAGTGTTTACACTGTTTTGGCCCCACAAGACCTCTTCAAACCTCACATGGTGCCTAAAATATATTCTACTAAACAGAAGGCCCCAAAATCCCCTAGGTGCTCCTTTGCTTCTGAGGCCTGTGTTTCAGTCCATAAGCACACTAGGGCCACATGTGTAATATTTCTAAAAACGACAGAATCTCTGCAATAAATATTGAGTTGTGTTTCTCTGGTTTTGTTATACAAAAAAAAAGGATTAAATATGAATTTCTGCAACAAAAAAAAATTACATTTGTAAATTTCACCCCTACTTTGCTTTAATTCTTGTGAAACAGCTAAAGAGTTAAAAAACGTTCTAAACTTTTGAATAATTTCAGGGGTGCAGTTTTTAAAATAGGGGGATTTATGGTGATTTGTATTGTATGGTCCCCTCAAAGCCACTTCACAACTGAACTGGTCCCTGAAAAAATAGCCTTTTGAAAGAATATGTGAGAAATCGCTGCTAAAGTTCTAAGCCTTGTAACGTCTTAAAAAAAGAAAAGCACATTAAAAAAACGATGCAAACATAAAGTAGACATATGAGATATGTGAAATAGTAATACCACACAAAATAGTTACTATCTGTTTTACAAGCAGATGCATTTAACCCCTTCCCGACATTTGCCGTATGGATACGTCATGGAAATCTAGTGCTTCCCGCATTTTGCCGTATCCATACGACAAATGGTGGACACCGGCTCAGAGTCGGTGCCACGATCGCCGGATGTCAGCGGTATCTTACAGCAGACATCTGGCTGTAATGGCAGGAACCCAAATTAGCTTCGATCCCTGCCATTAACCCCTTAAATGCAGCGCTCAAACGCGATCGCTGCATTTAATCTGTTTCAGCTCATCGGAACCCCAGCAAAGAAATTGCTGGGGTTCCGGTGGCTGCAATGGCAACCGGAGGCCTAATACTGGCCTCCCGGTCTGCTTAGCATGGAAAACTTCCAGCCCCCTCCCTGTGGCGGGGCCTGAAAGGCTTCCGTAGCCGACGGCAAGATGGCGCCGGCTCAGGAGCTGAGTCTTCGTCATCAGCGGTGGATGTCAGCTGTATGTTATAGCTGACATCCACCTGTAACGGCAGGAACCGGAGCTAGCTCCGATCCCTGCCATTAACCCCTTCGATGCAGCGATCACTGCATCTTAGAGGTTGCTAGCATATCGCCAGCCCTGCCATGAAATTAGGGCTGCCGATGCTGCTATGGCAACAGGAGATCTAACAATGGCCTACTGCTCTGCCATTATGGAAGCCAATTAGGCCCCCGCCTGGAGGCGAAGCCCATCAAGGTTTAACCCTTTCAGGGCCAGACTAATTTTTATTTTTATGCTTGTTTTTTTTCCTCCCCGCCTACAAAAAGTCATAACACTTTTATTCTTTCGTTGACACAGCCATATGAGGTCTTCAATGTTACGGGATAAGTTGTACTTTCTAATGGTACTATTTAATGTTATATGCAATGTACTGGGAAGCTGGAAAAAAATTCAGAATGGGGTGGAATTGGAAAAAAACAGTAGTTCCGCAATATTCTTATGGGTTTCTTTTTTACGGTGTTCAATGTACGATGAAAATGACATGTTATCCTTATTCTAGGGGTCAGTACGATCATGGTGATACCACATTTATAACGTTTTTGTTATGTTTTAGTACCTTTAAAAAAATGTAAAAGTTTGAAAGAAACTTTTTTTTGCATCGCCATATTGTGACCCCTGTAATTTTTCTATATTTCTGTGTACAGAGCTGTGTAAGGCGCGTTTTTGTACGTGGAAAGATGTAGTTTTTATTAATACCATTTGGGGGGATGTCGAGCATTTTGACTACTTTTTATCAAATTTTTTTTGGGGGGGGAGGGGGTTGAAGTGGCAAAAAAACTGTGATGCGGCCATTTTGACCTTTTCTCCCGCTACAACGTTCACTGTATTGAATAAATATTTTTATAGTTTGGCCATTGTTGGACGCAGGGATAACTAATGTGTTTATGTTTATTATTGTTTATTTATTTTTACATGTGATCTAGGGAAAGGGGGGTGATTTGAATTTTTATATTTATTTAAAAAAACAAACAAAAACATTTTTTACATTCTTTCTTTTACTTTTATTTAGCCTCCCCTAGGGGTGTAAGTGGTGTACTTACCTGTAGTGCCGGGGGAAAATGCAGGGACACGGGCCGGTCTGTAGTTCGGGAGTTCTGCTCCCGAGCGGAGGAGCGTCTTGGGAGTCATGGCAACGGACGCTCTGCCAACAGCCACGATGCAGGCGCTCCAGCGGTGAAGCAGGCAAAGTCTTGTGATGCGAGATTGAAGGAGGAAGTGGAGAGATGCCGACACGTGGCAGAGGAGGACCGGAAGTTCGGGAGAGGGAGAGCGGTCAGGAAGCTGGAGAGAGAGGCGCGAAAGGTCGGAGTGTGAAAGGGAAAACGAGCAGCAGTGTGCAGGGGAGTAACAGGGGAGAGAGGCCAGCAGAGCCCGGTGTCCGAACGGAAGATAATTGAGGTCCACAGCGAGGGCTGGCTGGCACAGTGAAGCAGGAGACTGCCAGGATGAGTGTGCCCCTATAGCAGCCCAGAAGAACAGAGGAGCGGCAGAAGCGGAGTGTGTCCACTGCAGCCATCCAAAAGGACAGAAGTGTGCCAACAGCCACAGGTACCTGTCATAGACCGTAAACCCCCCTGACAAGGATCCTAGGTCCCTTCCTAGAGAAAGTAACCGTGCCCTTGTTATAGCCAGTGACTCTCCCCAGAAGTGACGTCCCTCATTAAACACAGTCACAGTGCACATAGAAGACTAGTCCTTAAAGTGGCAGACGACTCAGCCTGAGCTAGGCCCAAGATCAGTCGCGCTATCTCATTACCCGTCCCGGTATCCCTGCGTTTACCGAAGAGTGTATAACTTCTGTAATCACCGCCTGTAAGAAATGCTTTGAACTGTTATTGACGAATATATGTTGGAACAGGGGCAGACAGAAGGAATGGTCGGGTTGCTGGAACTTATTGGACTATTAAATGGACTTGTGCAAACGTTAGTGTCAACCTCACCTTTTCAGTTGTGTCCTAGGTGTGTCCGACGTCCTAGGTGTGACCGCCGACTGAGGAGAGAGAGGGTTTGTTACGAAAGGTAGTGGATAGCTCCGCAAGGACCCGTGGCCCTGCCAGTAGGTAAGGGTAGTCCACTGATTCCGACGACGCGACCCACTGACCGAGAGTGTGACTCTTACCCTAGGGTAGGCTGACAGAAGTGAGTAGCTCCCACCGTGACTGACAGCGGCGTGATTGTAGCCAAGCCTGGCAACGTGGGTTCAGGCACGACCTCTCTCCGAGGGACTTCCAGCGGGATCAAAGTCCCCAACCTCAGGATTCCTGTCTGCTCCACAGAAGAGAAATTCCTGTACGTGTTTATTACAGTAAAGAAGTTGAACCAAGAAGTTGTGTCTCTTGCATTGCGTTACCGACAGTGGTGATCCCTCCTACATAATTTGGCGTAGTTGGCAGGATCTTGAAACCTCGCCGTGATGGAACAATCGAGCAGTGGGGCGCTGCCGCCAACCCCGACCATAGTGATACCCATGGGGGCAGCTCTAATGAACATTCCTAAGTTCGACGGGAAGAGCGTATCGATTGCAGATTGGACGGAACGAGTTCGTACTGCAGCCCGGTTATTCCAGGTACCTGGAACCCACCAAGCCGACCTGGCATTCAACTCACTCGAAGGGGACGCTAGGCAAGCTGTCTTGGTCTTACCCCCAGAAGACCACGATACGCTAGAAGCAATCATCAGCTGATTGAAATCCCTCTTTGGAGATGTCACCTCCGCCGCCGATCTTCGGAAGAAGTTCTATACCACGGTACAGAGGAATGGTGAATCGCTATAGCAATTTCCGGTCGGACTCCAAGGAATTTGGAGTTGACTAGTAAGGAAAGATCCCACGGGGTGCGCAGCCTTACCTGAGCTGGACCGAATAGTGGGAGACCAGTTTGTGTCCGGCCTGGACAGCCAGACCCTGAGGCGAGCAACGAGAGACTTCGCCGGATAGCCCCCACCGCCACGATAAATGAGGTCCTAAGAGAAGCACTTGAGGTACACCGAGAGGAGTTGGGAGAGGCCAGCATGGCCCTTCAAAACGAGGGTTCCCCCGAGCCATCTCCAAGTGGTAGCGGACGACCAGAGGCAGTGTTCAAAGAGTTCGCCCGGGATGTCAAGGAAGCTATCCGGGAATTAAAGACAGACGTCGCCCAATTGAGAGTAATGGCCGATCGACCGGAACAGCTCCCTCGTTCACCCAGATCGACGTAAGGAGGGCCGCGATGCTGTTTGCAGTGTGATCAGCCGGATTATTTTGCCAGAGACTGCAGTATGAGACCACCTTTAAACTAAGGTAGCCCGCCGCTGAGGGCCAAGCTGCGGGCATTCCATCGACAGGCCCAAAAGGAAGGGTGGAACTTTTAACAGGAAAATGCCCCGTAGTCACAGCCATGATCGGGGGGGGGGGGGTTAAAGTCCCTTGCCTTATTGACACTGGTTCAGAGGTAACCACAATGACCTATCAGTTGTTCCATGAACAGTTTCAAGGTCAACAAACTCTAGAAGCACCCTGGATCGAACTTACGGTGGTTAATAGCCTGCCAATTCCCATTGCCGGGGTTACATGGTTAGAATTGGAAGTGTTTAATCGTAATTTCCCCATGGCTGGTATTGTGGTAGTACATAATTGTGCAAGGCCAGGTATACCTGTTATAATTGGCATGAATGTGTAACAGGAAATACATGGGATGATGTTCAACGAGACGAGCGGTGCTCGGTGGGAGGAGCTGGCAACCGATCAGACCGCACCGCAAGCTTTATTCCATGTTCATCAAATCTGCCAACGGCAGGCCGACTTGAAGACACTGCAGGGGCGAGTGGGGATGGTGAGGGCCCAAGGTAAGGCGGTGCTGCAAGTACCACCTCTACAGGAAGTCACTATTCCCCTTTCTGTAGGGACTCATCATCGCTTTAGGGATGCAATGGTCATAATACAACCAAGTCCCCAGAATATGCAACTCTGGGTGGTAGGAAGAATAACCAAAGGAATGGCGACCGTCAGAGTGCTGAATCCTACCCAAGGGGTGGTCAAAATACTGGCCGGCATGGTACTAGCTAACGTCGAAATGGTTAGGCCAGAGGACGTGACGGACCCGGCCATGGCCGAAACTCTAAAAGAGACGTCACCATAAAATGAAAGGAGTGAGGCCGACGTGAACGAACAGAGTGGCCGACTGTGGCGCCAACTCGAATTGGACGGAGTAGCACCAGATACAAGGTCGGAGGAACAACGGAGGGCGCTTCTGCGACGCTTCGGCTTGGTTTTTGCTCAGCATGAAGAGGACTTTGGATGCACCACTACTATCGAATATGGGAGCGGCGCCTCCCATCAGGGAGCGATATTGCAATATACCTCCCGCTCTGTATCGGGAGGTAAAGGAGCTTCTACAATAGATGTTAGATGGGCAGGTGATCAGAAAGAGTCAGAGCCCATGGGCAGCTACGATTGTCCTGGTAACGAAGAAGGATGGGGCGCTTCAGTTTTGAGTAGATTATCGCAAATTGAACGCCTGTACTCATCGTGACGCCTATCCAATTCCCAGAGTGGAGGAATCATTAACAGCCATGCAGGAGGCTCAATACTATATGACGCTCGATTTAGCCAGTGGGTATTGGCAGGTACCCATGAAGGAAGAGGATAAGGAGAAGACGGCGTTCATCACTCCGTCAGGCTTGTTCGAGTACAACCGGATGCCGTTCGGGCTAACTAATGCGCCCAGTATTTTCCAGCGACTAATGGAGCATTGTCTGGGAGATCTAAACTACGAGTCAGTCTTGATCTACTTAGATGACATCGTCATTTTCTCAAAGACCTTCCCAGAGCACTTGGGGCATCTACAGGTCGGAACGATTGGGAAAGTATGGACTCATAATGAAACACAGTAAGTGCCGACTGGGCCGCCAGCAGATCAAGTACCTAGGCCATGTCGTGAATGCAGCGGGGATTGCACCTGACCCAGATAAGATCAAAGCCATACAGTAGTGGGCCATTCCACAGAACACCACGGAAATACGAGCCTATCTCTGATTGGTCGGTTACTATTGGAGATACATCCGAGACTTCGCGAAAATTGTAAGTCCTTTGAATCAACTCCTCTGTGGACAACCCACGCAAAAGAAGGGGAGCCAAAGCCCCAGTATAGTGGAACAATGGCAGGAACCACAACAAGCGGCATTCGAAGCACTGAAGGCCCGGCTGGTGACGGCACCCATCCTCGCTTTTGCAGACTTCACCCAGCCATTCCGACTGTACACTGACGCCAGTCTTAGGGGACTGGGAGCGGTCCTGGCCCAGCAGCAAGGAGACATGGAGCGCGTTATCACCTATGGTAGCCGTAGCTTGCGGCTGTCAGAACGCAATCCAACCAATTACAGCTCGTTCAGGGTCAAGCTATTGGCCATCGTGTGGGCTGTTACCGAACGGTTTGCCGAATACCTGGTTGGGAGTCAAGTGGAAATTTACACGGATAACAATCCTGGCGTATCTTGGAATGGCAAAACTGGGGGCGATGGAACAACGATGGTTAGCCCGACTGGCTCGATTCAACTATACCATTCATTACAATCCCGGTAAGAACCATACCAACGCTGATGCACTCTCCCGACAGCCGTGTGAGATCCCGGTCGGAGAGGTGGACGATGAACGGGAAGAAATAGAGATACCCCCACTACGCGTGGTTCATCCCCCACTGCAGCAGCAATGGGTAGTGACAGCAATACATGGAGTTGAGGATCTTACTGAGATGTATGATAGGGGCGAATGGAAGAAGTGGCAGCAGCAAGACTGGGACATCCAAATAATCGATCAGTGGGTGCATCGGCAGAGAAGGCCCACGGCAGCGGAGCGAAGCAGGTTGTCAACACCAGCTAAAGCATTGGTTCGGCAGTTGGAACGCCTAGAACACTGTGATGGAGTATTGTATAGAAGAGTGTGGGCACCACGGGAACATCGCGACATATGGCAGTTGGTATTGCCCATAGCAGACGTGAAGCCCGTGTGTAAGTGGATGCACGAGAACCGAGGCAATTTTGCAGTGGAAAAGACTGTACAGATGATCAGGAATCACTTCTATGCACCAAGCCTGGAAGAACTAATGACAGATGTCTACAAGGAATGCACAGAGTGTGTCCTACACAAGACAACAGAACAGTCGGAGAGGCCCATGACCATCGTGACAGGTGAGCCACTAGAACTGCTGACGGAAGACTTCTTAACAACCCAAGAAGTCACATCGGTTCACCGATATGCGTTAGTATGCTTGGACCATTTTTCAAAATTTGCCGTGGTGATTCCTACGCGGGACCAGACTGCCCCGACGACCGCGCCTGCATTGTGGAAACATGTTATCCATCCTTATGGTTGCCCCAGATGCATCTTATCGGACCAAGGACCGAATTTCGAGTCGGATCTCTTCCATGAGCTGTGTATCCTACACGGAATCCGAAAATCCAGAACAACCCCATATCACCCACAAGGGAATGGGGCTTGCGAAAGGTTCAATCGCACCTTGCTCGGTCTATTAAAGACCCTAGGAGACGAACGGCAAAAACGGTGGCCTGAATATGTGGACAACCTGGTAAGGGCCTATAACAACACTGTGCATCGAGCTACCGGGTATACCCCATATCAATTGATGTTCGGTTGACCGAGCCGGGTACCCTTGGATCTTCTGTTAGGTGCGCCGGAGATGGAGGTCAACCGATCCCCGTCACAATGGGTACAGGAACACCAACGACGATTGAGTGTAGCGAAGGACGAAATGGAGAAAGCTCGGCCCACAGAGAGCCTACCCCCTATGGGAGAACGACAGCGAGCGTTTCATACTGGGGATCGAGTGCTGGTGTGTAATCGCAGGGCAGCACGTGGGCATAAGCTAGAGCCCCGATGGGAGAGGAAACCATATGTGCTGATAAAACGCGTCAACCCCGGACTTTCTGTGTATGAAGTGTGACCAGAGGGTGACCAGGGACCGAGAAGAAGGCTGCATCGCAACCTGTTGCGGTCCTGTACCTTTCTTACACCAGAATTGATCACGTCATCAAGGCAAGAAGATCCGCAGAATACTCCACCGACAAGTACTGACGGAGATTGGTGGTTGATGTAACCTGGGAACCACTACCGACAGAGACCGACAGAGACAGCGAGTCCAACGGAGTGTGTGGAGACACCTGCAATGGAAGTGAACTATGGATTGCGTTACCCTCAGAGGTGTAATCGCAACCGACAACCGGCCTATTTGCAAGATTATGAAGTTTAGTGCTGAGGACTGCACTTGATAACCCGGGGGGAAAGTGTAAGTGGTGTACTCACCTGTAGTGCCGGGGGACAATGCAGGGACACGGGCCGGTCTGTAGTTCGGGAGTTCGGCTCCCGAGCGGAGGAGCGTCTTGGGAGTCATGGCAACGGCCGCTCTGCCGACAGCCACGATGCAGGCGCTCCGGCGGTGAAGCAGACAAAGTCTCGCGATGCGAGATTGAAGGAGGAAGTGGAGAGATTCCGACACGTGGCAGAGGAGGAGGAGGACCGGAAGTTCGGGGAGAGGGAGAGCGGGCCGGAAACGGGAGAGAGAGGCGCGGAAGGTCGGAGTGTGAAAGGGAAAACGAGCAGCAGTGTGCAGGGGAGTGACAGAGGAGAGAGGCCAGCAGAGCCCGGGCTGGCTGGCACAGTGAAGCAGGGGACTGCCAGGACGAGTGTGCCCCTATAGCAGCCCAGAAGAACAGAGGAGCGGCAGAAGCAGAGTGTGTCCACTGCAGCCATCCAAAAGGACAGAGGACCGTCAGGAGCACGAGCGGAGTGTGCCAACAGCCACAGGTACCGGTTATAGATCGTAAACCCCCCTGACAAGGATCCTAGGTCCCTTCCTAGAGAAAGTACCCATGCCCTTGTTATAGCCAGTGACTCTCCCCAGAAGTGACGTCCCTCGTTAAACACAGTCACAGTGCGCATAGAAGACTAGTCCTTAAAGTGACAGATGACTCAGCCTGAGCTAGGCCCAAGATCAGTCGCGCTATCTCATTACCCGTGCCGGTATCCCTGCGTTTACCGAAGAGTGTATAACTTCTGTAATCACCGCCTGTAAGAAATGCTTTGAACTGTTATTGACGAATATATGTTGGAACAGGGGCAGACAGAAGGAATGGTCGGGTTGACGGAACTTATTGGACTATTAAATGGACTTGTGCAAACGTTAGTGTCAACCTCACCTTTTCAGTTGTGTCCTAGGTGTGTCCGACGTCCTAGGTGTGACCGCCAACTGAGGAGAGAGAGGGTTTGTTACGAAAGGTAGTGGATAGCTCCGCAAGGACCCGTGGCCCTGCCAGTAGGTAAGGGTAGTCCACTGATTCCGACGACGCGACCCACTGGCCGAGAGTGTGACTCTTACCCTAGGGTAGGCTGACCGAAGTGAGTAGCTCCCACCGTGACTGACACCGGCGTGATTGTAGCCAAGCCTGGCAACGTGGGTTCAGGCACGACCTCTCTCCGGGGGACTTCCAGCGGGATCAAAGTCCCCAACCTCAGGATTCCTGTCTGCTCCACAGAAGAGAAATTCCTGTACGTGTTTATTACAGTAAAGAAGTTGAACCAAGAAGTTGTGTCTCTTGCATTGCATTACCGACAGTGGTGATCCCTCCTACATGGGGCTTGAACCTGCGATCATTAGATCATTTATGCCATAGACTGCAATATCACAGTATTGCAGTCTATGGCAGGCAGGTCTCAATAGCAATCTTCCTATAGCAGGCCAGGGAGCGTTCACAAGGCTCCCAGTTGCTATAGGAGTACACCGGCTGCCGCAATCTCACCGCGTGGGAGCCAGTGACCGGACTTCGATGCAAAAGGGGCAGTAAAAACTCCTCAGATGCCCACTGATGTCGCTGATGGCTATGGCGCCCACTCTACTTCTGAGTGGGCGCCATATTTAAAGACCCTTTCCTGACGTAAATCTACGCTCATTCATCGGCTGATCGCATAGTTTCTGTATCAGAAAATACTATCTTTGTAAGCAGCACATCTCCCTGTGTAAATGGAGATGTGCTGCAGACATGATAGAAATGTATAGGGACAAGCGATCGTAGTAACAATCGCTCATTACTGATCGTAGCTCCTTGTAAATGGAACGGTCTCGTTGATTGATGCTCATTTACACAACCCATGTCGAATCGTGTAAGAGATTTTAAAAAATTCCTCCTGCAGTGGTAAAGATTAATATGTCATAAATCACTGTCATGTGACTCAGTGTGATCCACCAGATCCATATTAGACTCTGACAACAGAATATGATCAAAATTACCTTTCTGAGACCAATGTTTATACATTACTACTATGCGCTCTCCACTGCAATCATTACGATCTGCAGCAAGCTCTGAAACATAAAAATCTAAAGTAATTACAGTAGTTGTGGCACAAACTTTGTTCCTTTCCATTGCACACACCTCAAAATTACCTTTTCTTGGTTTGTTTAGTTCAATATTGACAGCATGTGAAGCATTTACATCCTCCATATTTGTCTTCTCTTTCTCACATACCTAGCCTTGGGGCATCATTAAAAGCTCAATTTCATCCTGAGTACGCGCTCTATACTCCAGGCTACTTTGCTAATTAGAACAATGGGGCACTTCTCCATTATCACACATGCCATCTTCTACGACCATCTAATTCACATGTGGTTATTGACCTCTCTCTGAAAGGTCCATAATCCATTTTCTCTTCAGTATTAAAGGAAAGGTGTCATGATTTATTTTTAAATTTAATTTATGTGTTTTTATTTAATACAATTTTATATGTACTTTATTTTTTTTTCCACATGAAATGTTTTTTTTAATTAATATTCTTTTCATTTACTGGGGGCTGTAATGTCTTATTTCATCTGTATATGTGTCTCTTAGGCCTTATTCACATGAGTATATTTTGCGTCCGTGTTACGCGCGTCATAACGGACCTATGCAATTCAGACATTCAGTGTTTTTCACGCAGCGTGTGTCCACTGTGTGAAACTCACTGCATGTCCTATTCTTGTGCATTTTCTGCGCACCACGCACACATTGAAGTCTATGGGTGCGTGAAAAACAGACAGCACACGGATGGCACCCATGTGCTGTGCGTGATTCACGCAACAGTTGCTAAAGAGAGGATGAGGAAAAAAAACCCCACCTCCATCAGTTTATTTTGCGGACGTAAAAAACGCACTGTAAATGGATGTCACACAGTACTGCAACGCAAGAAAAACGCTGCATTTTTTACGCACGCAAAACCGACACGTTCGTGTGAATAAGGCCTTAACGACACATACAGAGATGGAATACGGCAGCTATAGGGCATAGGACATAACGAACGGGACCCGTTCATTACATCCTCTGCCTCTGCCGTCTAGCGCTGTACTGCGCATGCGCAGTTCAGAGCGACCCAGCATGGACGCTGGTTTGTAGGGGGAAAGACGGTGCCATTTTAGAGAAGACCGGCTGCAGGTAAGGTGTATGTGTGTGTGCGTGCCTGCGGGGGAGTTTGTGTGTGTCTGTGTGGCGCGGTTGCATGTTTGTGGGGGTTTGTGTGTTTGGGGGGAGAGGTGCTCGCCGGAGCACGTTTGGGGGGTTTGTGTGTGTGTGTGTGTGTGGGCAGGGCAGCCATCAGGGCAGTACTATTGGTACTGCCCTCAGGGGCCCAGCCACAATGATAAAAAAATAGTGGCCCGTCCGCTTCTCAGCTGCTTTACACATTTGTATGAGGGCCCCAGCGTTAGTCACTTGGAGAAAGGAATGGAGCCCTGCAATGTAATATAATGTAATAGGGCCTGTTCCTTACTCTGAAGTAACTAACGCTGGGGCCCTGAGAGGACTTACAGAAGAGGAAGATGCAGCATTAGAAGCAGAAGCACGTCCTTCTCTACACAGCCGACTGGACCTGCAGGCTGGTGAGTGTCTCCCCCTCTCCATCTTGCTTCCCATTGCTCCTAACCCCACTTGTAGAATATATAAAGTGTGTTAAACGGTTTGTTTTTTTTCCGTTTCCCTAGCGTTTTTTGCCATGATTTTCGCAATCGCGGCAAAAATGGCGCAGTTTTGCAGTCATTATTATGATATAAAAATCGCGGCAAAACCGCGTGATTTGTGCCTCGATTACAAAAATTGGATAAAAAAAGGGATACAATTGACGGACTCTCACTACACGGAGGGGTATCACAGTACCTCACCGGACTCCAAGACCAAGGGGGTCTCTATCTTGATCTCTCGTTCTCTTCCGTGGGAGCACGTGGAGACTCTTACAGATGGAGCGGGACGGTATATCTTCGTGAAGGGTAGGTTGGCTAACACACTGTCCACATTGGCCACATGCTATCTCCCTAACACTGGTCAGGTCGCCTTTTTTGAAGGGGTCTTGACAGAGTTGGATGGTTTTATGGAAGGCACTCTCATACTAGGGGGGGACCTGAACCTTACAATGGACCCGACTATAGACTCCTCACATGGACACTCGTCGTTACCCAGGTCGGCACACCGCCGGGTGCGTCGGTTGTTACATGAACACCAATTGATAGACGCGTGGCGGCTTATGCACCCGACGACAAGAGACTACACCTTATTTTCGGCCCCCCACATACACCAGACTAGACTACTTCTTCCTGCGCCACTCCCATCTCTCCAACCTCTCCTCAGTCTCTATAGATAACATAACCTTCTCGGACCACGCCCTCATTACACTCTCTCTCTGTCTCCCTGCAGCCCACCCTCACTCCTGGCAGTGGCGGTTAAATGATTCGCTCCTGCAGGACCCGACGGTAATTTCAGAAATACACAGGGACTTACGGGAGTATTTTGCTACGAATGTATCCCCAGATGTAAGTCTGCTTAGTGTTTGGGAGACACATAAGTGCGTGATCCGGGGTTCCTTCATCCGGATTGGATCTAAACTTAAAAGGGAACGGACGGCTCACTTGAGTGAACTGTTATCTCGTATACACCTCCTTGACCAGTCCCACAAGGCTTCCTTGGACCGTGGTGGAGGCGGAGTTGGGGCAGTTGCGTGTTCAGGTTCGTTCTCTTTGTCTTGCTAAGGCTAGGGCCTGCCTAGTAAAGTGTAGACGACATTTCTACGAATTCAGTAACAAACCAGGTAGGATTTTGGCAAGTGCATTGCGGAAAACTAGGTCACGTACCTATGTCCCCCAGGTACAGGTCCCTGGAGCTGGGGGTTTTCACCGCCCCCAGGACATCTCAGAAGCCTCTGGGCGTACTACCACTCACTCTACAATCTCCCACGGAACTCTCCTACCGCAGATGGGGGAACCTGATGGGAGCAGATGGAGGCATATCTCCGCTCATCGGGGATGAAAAGTATCCCGCAGGAAGCTCTAGCGGCTTTGGAAGAGCCGATTTCGCCAGAGGAGTGGTCCTGGGCCCTGAAGGACTCTCCGGTGGGGAAAGCGCCGGGCCCGGATGGTCTCCCTATTCAGTACTTCAAGGTCTGTTCAGATCTTCTCGCGCCTCATTTCCTGCAGACCTATAACTCTCTCACAGACGGGTGCTCTCTCCCTCAGGATGCCCTGCGGCCAAAGAAGGAAAGGACCCCACCAGCTGCCAAAATTACCGCCCCATTTCACTGCTTAATGTAGACCTCAAGCTGTTCGCAAAGATCTTGGCCCATAGGCTCATGCCCTTTCTCCACAGTGTGATCCACTATGACCAGGTGGGCTTCATGCCCCTTAGGGAAGCTAGGGATAACACCACTAGGGCAATTAATCAGATTTATCAAGCAGCTGCCTTGTCTCTGCCCACGCTATTGCTGTCCACGGACGCGGAGAAGGCCTTTGACAGGGTAGACTGGGACTTCATGTCGGCCACTTTGCAGCACATCGGGCTGGGTTCCCATATGATGCAATGGATTTTGAGCCTCTACTCATCTCCTTCTGCCAGGGTTAAGGTTAACGGTACCTTATCTTCTCCGCTCTCTATCTCCAATGGTACGCGGCAGGGATGCCCCCTGTCGCCCTTGATTTTTATTTTGTGCCTGGAGCCCTTCCTTTGTCGGGTTCGCTCAAACCCATATATAGCGGGTGTATCAGTGGGTGGAAGATCCCATAAAGTGGCTGCGTATGCGGACGACCTTCTGTTCTTCCTCACTGCGTCCAGGATCTCCTTGCCCAACCTCATGGTGGAGATGAGTAGATACTCGAAACTGTCAAATTTCAAAATTAACTATCAGAAGTCTAAGGCTCTCAACATATCGATGCCGCAGTCCCTAGAGGATGACCTGTCGGGGTCCTTCTCCTTTAAGTGGGCCAGAGACTCGCTTCAATACTTGGGGGTCCAGCTCTCCAGGGATCTCTCTCGCCTTTATGCAGTTAACTATCCTCCTCTCCTTCAGCGTGTAAAGAGCGATTTGGATTCCTGGACGAAGGGTACCTTCACGTGGTTCGGCAGATGTGCAATCTCCAAAATGAAAATTCTCCCACGGATACTGTACTTCTTCCAAGCCCTACCGATCCACATTCCCCGCACTTTCTTCCGAGCTTTGTTGTCCTTACTCCACCGCTTCATTTGGGTGGGGAAACTGGCCCGTATAGCCCGCTCCACGCTTTTTCGCTCTGAGAGTGAAGGGGGCGTGGGGCTCCCTGACTTCGTCTCCTACCATCAGGCATCGCACTTGGCGCGCATCCTGGATTGGTTCCGCCACACAGAGGTCAAACAATGGGTGTCGATGGAACAGTCTTCTATGGCTGTCCCCCTGCAGGCCCTGCCTTGGCTGGGCAGGGATACCCCTCTGCCAGCAAGGACACACCCGACGATAGGGCCCTCACTGGCAGTTGCGTCGAATGTCTTTCCTCGGACAGAGATCTCCCCTTCTCCGTCCCCCATGTTTCCAGTCCTGGGCAACCCGGCGTTTCCTCCAGAGCGGGTGGGGGGTCCATTTAGGAGCTGGTTGCAGGCAGGCAGGGGCCCCGCCTCTCATTACCTGCACGGGGAGTCATGGATGACTGGCCCGCAACTCATGTCTTTGACAGACCCTCCCCCCCTCACTCTCTGGCAGGTCATTCAGCTGAGACACTTCCTGGTGTCCTTGCCTAACCCTGCGGAACATGCTCGGGTCAAAACTCAGTTTGAACTCCTCTGCGTGGGCACTGGCTCGATGCGTCACACACTATCCAGACTATACTCCCTACTGATCTCCCCATCTACCCTCTCCACACCCACATATTTGCTACGGTGGGAAAGGGACTTGGGAATCACACTCTCGGCGGAACAACTAGATAGGGTATACACAATGACACATAAATCGTCCATGGCCAGCAGGTATCAGGAAGCAGGTTTTAAAATTTTAACGCGCTGGTATAGAGTGCCTTCCAGATTACATGCTATGATTCCGGCGGTCTCACCGCTGTGTTGGAGATGTGGTGACCAGGTGGGAATGATACTACATGTCTTTTGGGAGTGCCCGAGGCTGACTGCCTTTTGGTCAGAAATGTGGCGTATCACCTCCAAATTCACGGACTTCCCACTCCCGTATACACCGGCCTTCTTCTTGCTCCATCTGTGCGAGGTCCCGTTGTTCTCATATCGTCACTCTGTGGTCCGCCATCTGGTGAATGCTGACAGGGCCTGCATACCAGCGCTGTGGAGACAACCTTGTGCGCCGTCGCTCAGCATGTGGTTCGATAAGATACAGGAGATCATGAGGATGGAGGATCTCACGGCATCCATGAGAGGTACTCACGCCAAGTTCATCAGGACTTGGTATCATTGGGTCAGGTTTCAATAATCTTTGGAATTCAGGAACATCATAGCCTCTTGATTTGTACTTTCTGCATGACATATAACAACGGAACTCGTCCCTTCCTTTCCCTCCTCTGTCGTTCCTCTTTTCTCCTTTCCTTTTTCATACTTCCTTCTAAGATATGTTTTGCTGTGGGCCTTAATGCATGTCTGCAGGTTCAGGATGCAGGGGATTAGCCCCAATTATTGTTTGACAATACTCTGTTTGTACATCTACCATACAGGATGACCACATATGCCGGCCTGCGTGCCGAAGTTCTATATGGTTGCATATTCTTTTGGCATTAACGTGATATGTTTGTTTGTAAAAATTGATAAATAAAAGAATTTATAAAAAAAAAAAAGGGATACAAAACATGTAGTGCTATTATAGGCTATATTCTCACAGTGCGGTCAAATCACATTTTTTGCCGCGATTTTGCAAAAATTGTGGCAAAAAAATGGGATTTGACCGCACTGTGTAAGTAGACTAAGGCCTTATTCAGACGGCCGTGTTTGGTCTGTGATATAGCCTGGTCCTGAACTGGTTAAAGTTGTACTTCTTGCCCTTTAAATTACACCACAGCAATTTTAATGTTCAATTTTTGTGCCTGCATCCTCCCCCCGTAACGTTATTACCTGGTGTTGGGCAGTTTCTTTTTTTTATTTGATTAAACCCCCCCCCCCCCAAAAAAAAACCGATTTCAATAAAATCAACATAAAAAATGTTAGTAGCCCATCTTACGGCTACTGATTATAGGGCGTCAGTTTATTACCTGATGTTAGGCACGTTTATTTTATTTTTTAAGTTTAACCCCTTCCCGACATTTGTCGTAAGTATACATCATGGAAAACCAGTGCTTCCCGCAAAATGTCATATACTTACAACAAATGGATGGCACCGGCTCAGAAGCTGAGTCGGTGCCATTATCCCCGGATGTCAGCTGTATCTTACAGCTGACACCCTGCTGTAATAATGAGGACCGAAGTTAGCTTCGATCCCCACTACTAATCCCTTAAATGCAGCGGTCGAAAGCGATCGCCAGGGTGTTGGTGGCTGCAATGGCAACCAGAGGCCTAATAGTGGCCTCCGGGTCTGCCTGGTATGAAAACCATCCAGCCCCCGCCTGGAGGCAGGGCCTAAAGGGCTTCCGATAGTCGGCAAGATGGCGTCGGCTCACGACATAAGTCGGTTTCATCAGCGGTGGTTGTCAGCTGTATGTTACAGTTGACATCCACCTGTAAAGGCAGAATCTGGAGCTAGATCCAATCGCTGCCATTAACCTCTTAGATGCAGTGATCGAAAGCGATCGCTGCATCTATGTGGTTGTCAGCAGATCGGCAGCTCTGCCCTGCAATCACAGGGCTGCTGACAGCTACTATGGCAACAGGAGACCTAACAATGGCCTCCTGCTCTGCCATTACGGAAGCCAATTAGGCCCCGCCTTGAGGCGAAGCCTAATCGGCTTGCTATCAGTGAATGACTGACAGATCTATAACATTGCACTACATCGGTAGTGCAATGTATTAGAAAAAAAATCTGACAGTTGGACCTTCAAGTCCCCTAGTGAGACTAAAAAAAAGTGTAAAAAAGTGCAAAAAAGTTGTGAAAAATATAATAAAAGTTTCAAGTAATAAAATAAAACACAATCGCCTTTTTCCCTTATCAAGTCCTTTATTATTGAAAAAACCATAAACCCATAAATATTTGGTATCGCCGCGACCGTAATGGCCTAAACTATAAAAATATTTTATTTATTCTACACAGCGAACGGCGTAAAAAAAATCCTGTAAAAAACTATGCCAGAATTTCTGTTTTTTTTCACTTTGCCCTACAAAAATTGAAATAAAAAGTGATCAAAAAGTCGCATGTATCCAAAAATGGTGCCTCCAAAAACGATAGCCCGTCTTGCAAAAACCAAGCCCTCATACAGCTTAGTTCGACGAAAAAATTAAAACGTTATGGTTCTCACAACATGGCAACAGAAAAAAGACATTCTTTTTACAAAAGTAATTTTATTGTGCCAAAAGTTGTAAAACATAAAAAAGTGCTATAAATTAGGCATCGACAGAATTGCACTGACCCGTAGAATACAAAAAAAACCTAAAAACCAAAGCCAGAATTGCCTTCCAAAAAATAGGATAAAAAGTGATCAAAAAGATGTATGTACCCCGAAATGGTACCAATAATAACTACAACTCATCCCGCAAAAAAACAGCCCTCATACCACTACGTCTATGAAAAAATAAAATTAGTTAAGGCTCCAATAAGTCAGGAAATAAAAATATGCAGTTGTGCCGGCCCAAGGGGTACATTTCTTCTGTTTCACAAGGAGATTTATCGGGGCCTTAAAATTAGGGAACCAGGAAGGGGAGGGCTCAAACAAATCTGCTGGAAGCGAGGGTGCCCGTATTATGCCAGGACAATACTTCCCAGCAAAATTCCCCAAACTGCAAATGTGAGGAATGTGGACCAAAAGCAGAATAAGTAAGGACACCATTTACCTGTGCGTTACTGGCCTGTGCAGAAAGGATTGCTTCACAGTTTAACACACATCTATGTATTATTTTATTGTTTTTTTTTACGCCATTATTATACCACCTGACTATGCCCCTGATGTACTCTGCCTGGCTTACATGTGCTACCACATTATAAACTGAAATACCAGTAAAACTCCAAACAAAACTACTACCAAGCAAAATCCATGCTTCAAAATCCAAATGGCGCTACCTCCCTTCTGAACCCTACAGCGTGCCCAAACAGCAGTTTACTTCCACATATAAGGCATCGCCATACCTGGGAGAACCCTTTTAATGATGTTTGGGGTGTGTGTCTCCAGTGGCATAAGCTGGGCATGACATATTTGCCACTGAAATGGCATATCTGAGGAAAAACTGTAATTGTTACTTTGCATCATCCGCAGCGCAATCATTTATGGAAAAGACCTGTGGGGTGAAAATGCTCACTACACCCCTTAATAAATGCCTTGATGGGTGCAGTTTCCAAAATGGGGTCACTTGTCAGGGGTTTCTCTTATTACTTCACATCAGAGCCTCTGCAATTGTGAACTAATACTTTGTAAATCACCAAATTAGGCCTCAATTTCGCATGGTACTCTTTCACTCCTGAGCCCTTTCAAATGTCCAGGCAAAAGATTAGTGCCCCATGTAGAGGGATTCTAAAACCGGGAAACACTGCATAATAATTAGAGAGCTGTCTTTTCATGGTAGCACAAGCTGGGCACCACATATTGGCATATCTATGGAAAAAAATCCCATTTTCAGTCTGCAACATCGAGTGCACACTAATTTCTGCAAAACACCTGCAGAGTTCACATGCTTACTACACCCCTAGGTGAATACCTTGAGGGGTGTCGTTTCCAAAATGTGGTCACTTCTGGGGGGTTTCCACTGTTTTGGTCCCACAGGGGCTTTGCAAATGCAACATAGCGCCCAGAAACCAATCCAGCAAAATCTGCACTCCAAAAGCCAAATGGCACTCCTTCCCTTCTGAGCCCTGTCGTGTGCTAAAACAGCAGTTTATTACAACATATGGGGTATTGCCGTACTCGCGAGAAATTGCTTTACAAATGTTTGGGTGCTTTTTTTCCTTTAAAGCTACGTTTTATAGAAGAAAAATGGATTGTATTTATTTTCACTGCCCAATTCAAATAAAAGCTATGAAACACCTGTGGGGTCAAAATGCTCACTACACCCGTAGATGAATTCCTCAAGGGGTATAGTTTCCCAAATGGAGTCACTTTTTCTCTGTTTTCACTGTTTTGGTCCCTCAGGGGTTTTACAAATGCAACATGGCCACCGCAAACCATTCCTGATAAATTTGAGCTCCAAAAGCCAAATTGCACTCTTTCCCTTTTAAGCCCTGCCGTGTGTCCAAACGGCCGTTTATGACCACATGTGGGGTATTGTTTTACTCGGGAGAAATTGCTTTACAAATGTTGCAGTGCTTCTTCTCCTTTCGTCCTTGTGAAAATGAGAAAAAAATTAGCTAAACCCACATTTTCTTTCAACGAATGTCGATTTTCATTTTCACGGCCTACTTCCAATAATTTCTGCAATAAACCTGTAGGGTCAATATGCTCACTATACCCCTAGATAACTTCCTTCAGGGGTGTAGTTTCCCAAATGGGGTCACTTTTGGGGGGGATTTACACTGTTTTGGCACCGCAAGAACCTTTCACACCTGACATTGTGTCTAAAATATATTCTAATAAAAAGGAGGCCCAAAATCCACTAGGTGCTCCTTTGATTCTGAGGCCGGTGCTTCAGTCCAGTAGCGCACTAGGGCCACATGTGGGATATTTACTAAAACTGCAGAACCTGGGCAATAAATATTGAGTTGCATTTCTCTGGTAACATTTTCTGTGTTTCAAAAACAATGGATTAAAAATGCATTTTTGCATAAAATGTATAAATGTATAAATTTCACCTCTATTTTGCTTTAATTCCTGTGAAACGTCTAAAGGGTTAAGAAACTTTCTAAATGCTGTTTTGAATACTTCGAGGGGTGCAGTTTTTAAAATGGGGTGACTTATTGGGGATTTCTAATATATAAGGCACTAAAAGCCACTTCACACCTGAACTGGCCCCTGTAAAAATAGCCTTTGGAAATTTTCTTGAAAATGTGAGAAATTGCTGCTAAAGTTCTAAGCCTTGTAACGTCCTAGAAAAATAAAAAGATGTTCAAAACACGATGCCAATCTAAAGTAGACATATGGGGGATGTTAATTAGCAACAATTTTTGTGGTATAACCGCCTATCTTCCAAGCAGATACATTTAAATTTAGAAAAATGCTAATTTTATGCACTTTTTCACTAAATTTTGGTGGTCTTTTTACAATTAAATACTAGATGTACCGAGCAAATTTTGCCAGTAACATAAAGTCCAATGTGTCATGAGAAAACAGTTTCAGAATCGCTTGGATTGGTAAAAGTATTCCGAAGTTATTACTACATAAAGTGAACCATGTCAGATTTGAAAATGAGGCTCTGTCAGGAAGGTCAAAAGTGGCCAAACAGGGAAGGGGTTAAAAAGTTGTATATTTTTTCTAATAAAATGGCTCACTGTTTACTGTGAAGCAAGCGTAGACAATGGGCAAATGTCCTGGCAGCCCCCTTTAGCTCCTGTGTTAACAGATCAACTATTTTGTTAGTCGGGTTAACAAATTTTACTGGTGACCATTTTGTTCCCTGCATCTCACAGGCAGGAACAATTTATTCGTATTAATGGTACATCTTTGTAGATAAAGTGGTTAAAAGATGGCTGAATATTGTCATGTTTTGAAAAGTTGTTTTCTTTTGTTAGAGGCCTTTTTATTCTGCAGGCAACATTAATATAGAAAAGTTTTTAGTAACTTCTTACAAGCCAGAGCATTCTTCCTCTCACAATAAACCAGTAACTCTGAAAGAATATGAAACGCCAAAGTGACTAATTAGTTACGGACCTAAAGAGGCTGCCAAATTGTAAACTGTTTCAGCTGACTCAACTTTTTTCTTTAAGAAAATGTTCCATTATCCTTGCCAGCAAAGAAGCAGAAATGCATATGTTGCATGGTAGTTTGCTCACAAAGCTCAGAAAAAGGCACTTGGATTAAACTCCTTTATTGTTAATGTTATAATTCTCAACATGATTTTTATTATGTTTGTAGGTGCCTATGATAAAAAAAAAATTACTTATCTACTGAGTTCAAGACCCGTTATATCCTGTTATTGTCATTGTATACCTCGTGTTCTTATTATAGGTGACGTAACAAGGCATTTACTCAATACATTTACGTCATTCACAAATACAAAGTCAACAGTTCTGAGGAAACACAATTACCTACACACTGAGTATAAACACAACTACTTTAGGTTATAAAATTAGTAATTGATATTACATGAATAACACATGTAATCCATTCTGGCATTCACAAATGTTCTTGATAATCTTTTTCTTTTTTTGCAGTTTATAAAATTAATTACATATGTGTAAAGACTTGCGGCATTTAAACAGTGAAGCTTCACAGTAGGGGATTAAGCACTTTGCCCCAGGGTCTAATCATTAAAAGGCCTTAGGGCCCATTCACACGAACGTGAACCTCGTCCGTGTGCTGTGCGTGGAAATCACGCACAGCACACGGACCTGTTGATTTCAATGGGGCCATTCACACATGCCTGAGTTTTCACACAGCGAGAGTCCGCTGCGTGAAACTCACTGCTTGTCCCATATTGGTGCGCATCTATTAAAGTCAATGGGTGTGTGAAAACCACGCACTGCACACAGATGCACATTCGTATGCAGTGTGTGATTTGCACATCAATTCCATTACAAAAAAAAGTGCTTTGCGATTGCGTGAAAAACGCATGCCACTCGCAAAGCACACTGATGCATAACGCAACACACATGGACAAGATTTACACGCGTAAATCTGACATGCTCGTGTGAATGTAGCCCTAGTTTAGTTCCAGTGTTTTTTAGTGACTTTTTTTTTTAATGACTATTTGTGACCCTGTCACCCATGTGTGTGGTAGAGGGTAGAAGAAGAAAAGAAGGAGAAATAACCGTCTTAGGGCTTCAAAGTATAATACGTCCGTGCAACCGGCGTGATTTTCACGCGCATCGCACGGACCTATGTTAGTCAATGGGGCCGTTCAGACTGTCAGTGATTTTCATGCAGTGTATGTCCTTGAAGTCATTGGGTGCGTGAAAACCACGTACAGCACAAGGACGCACTTCCATGTGCCGCGCATAATGATGCGCGCAACAGTAGTCAAAACTATGAATGAAAACAGAAAAGCACGACGTGCTTTTCTGTTTACAAACATAAGAACAGAGTGTCATAATGATGGCGGCTGCGCGAAAATCACGCAGTCACGCATCATATGCTGCTGACACACGGAGCTTTTATGGAGCTTTTGTGTGCGCAAAACACCGCGTTTTTTGCGCGCGCAAAACGCACACGCTAGTGTGAATCCGGCCTCAAAGAGAGTAAAGAAACTCACCCACATGTTTCAACAATATTGTTTTTTGTTTTGTTTTGCTCTTAATGCAATAGGTTGGTAATATTACAATTGTAGCTGGATAGTTGTGTTCCTAGTCCTTGTTTCCTGTAACCTGAGCAGTCTGGAAATGATGGCGATATAAAAATCATACAAAATGGTACAGGTTTAGGTAGAATCCATAATGGTGGAGTCTTCATTGTCATGGTCAGGCCAAGGGACAGGAGGGTGGACCCACTGTGTCACTATTAGATTAAGCAAGGGCTAAACTGGGGGCAGAGTGTAAGAAATTTTGCAATCTTCACCTCAAAATGCCCATTATGGGAGAAAGGAATCCCCAGGGCACTACGCTGGAGTAGTCTCTAATAGCACTAACAGCTTGCAGATGGTATTTTTAATGCGAGACTGTAAAGGATCTGCCAGGCACAGCTTCGGGGTTAACTCCCAGAATTAATCAGTCAGCACCTGAGGCTACATCCCTGAGACTGACTCCTGCTTCCACCACTGTGGCTGGCAGGCTTAGGAGTGGGAGAGCCTATCGTAACCTGGCCAGACTCAGCTAGCTCCCGCCCTCGGTCTATTTAAGCCTGCCCTTCCTGTCCCTCTGTGCTGGTTATTCTTTTCTTGTGGTTCCTGGCCCAGCTACAGCTCCTGCTATTTTTGATCCTGCTCCATACAGACCCTGGCTTACTGACTACTCTTCTGCTCTTCGTTTTGTACCTCGCACACTCCTGGCTTGACTCGGCTCGTTCACCACTCTGGTTGCTCACGGTGTTGCCGTGGGCAACTGCCCCTTTTCCTTGCTTGTGTTCCTTTGTATGTTTGTCGTGTTTGTCGTGCACTTACTGAGCGCAGGGACCGCCGCCCAGTTGTACCCCGTCGCCTAGGGCGGGTCGTTGCAAGTAGGCAGGGACAGAGTGGCGGGTAGATTAGGGCTCACTTGTCCGTCTCCCTACCCCCCGCCATTACATAATAACCAGCCCATACCTAGTCTACACTGGTCCCTGACACCACTATGGATCCCCGTGAGACCCTGGCTCAGCAAATGCAGGGTCTCTCCCTACTAGTCCAGGCCCTGGCTCAGAGGGTCAACCAGCCTGATGCTACCTTGGTAGTTCCCCTCACCGCACCTCTTGAACCCCACCTCAAGTTGCCCGACCGGTTCTCAGGGGACCGGAGGGATTTTTTCTCCTTTCGGGAGAGTTGTAGGCTTTACTTTCGTTTAAAGCCTCATTCCTCAGGTTCTGAGAGCCAGCGGGTGGGTATAATTATGTCCCGGCTCCAGGAAGGGCCCCAAGAGTGGGCCTTCTCCTTGGCTCCTGACGCCCCTGAACTTTCCTCCGTTGATTGTTTTTTTTCTGCTCTCGGACTTATTTATGACGAGACTGACAGGACTGCCTTTGCCGAGAGTCAGCTGGTGACCTTAAGTCAGGGTAAGAGACCTGTTGAGGAGTATTGCTCTGACTTTCGGAAGTGGTGCGTAGCTTCTCGGTGGAATGACCCTGCATTAAGGTGCCAGTTTAGGTTGGGTCTGTCGAATGCCCTGAAAGACCTGCTAGTTAGCTATCCCTCTTCTGACTCCCTAGACCAGGTTATGGCTTTAGCGGTACGACTTGACCGACGTCTCAGGGAACGACAACGTGAACGTTTATGTGTTTTCTCCTCCGACTCCCCCATGATGCCTCCCGAAGCTCCGTTGCTTCGTTCCTCCCCGAAAGATTCAGAGATACCTATGCAACTCGGGGCCTCCATGTCCCCCCAACAACGTAGAGAATTCTGCAGGAAGAATGGTCTCTGCTTCTACTGTGGGGACGACAAGCATCAAGTGAACAACTGTCCTAAGCGTAAGATTGCAGCCAGAGAACTTCCGCGTCTAAGTGATCATCGGGGAGGTCACTTGGGCGCACAGGTATTTCCCGTAAATATGAAACGTACTAAGATCTTGCTTCCCTTTCAGGTCTCGTTTGCTGGCCGGTCTGCCACTGGCAGTGCCTTCGTGGATTCAGGGTCCTCTACTAATATCATGTCTGTGGAATTTGCTATGTCTCTAGCTATGCCTCTGATTGATTTGCCTAAACCTGTCCCGGTAGTGGGTATCGACTCCACTCCTCTTGCTAATGGTTATTTTACACAGCATACCCCTGTTTTTGAACTCCTTGTTGGCTCCATGCATTTGGAGCAGTGCTCTGTACTGTTGATGCAGGGATTATCGTACGATTTGGTTCTAGGTCTTCCCTGGTTGCAGTTGCATAATCCCACGTTTGACTGGAATACTGGGGAGCTAACCAAATGGGGTAATGAATGTTGTACGTCATGTTTTTCTGTTAATTCTATTTCTCCCCCTAAGGAGGCGAATACGCTACCCGAGTTTGTTCAGGACTTCGCTGATGTTTTCTCTAAGGAGGCCTCCGAAGTGTTACCTCCTCATAGAGAATACGATTGCGCTATCGAATTGGTACCAGGAGCTAAGCTTCCTAAGGGTAGGATATTTAATCTTTCTTGTCCCGAACGTGAAGCCATGAGAGTGTATATCCAGGAATCCCTGGCCAAGGGTTACATTCGTCCCTCTTCTTCTCCGGTAGGTGCTGGCTTCTTCTTCGTAGGGAAGAAGGATGGTGGTCTTAGGCCATGCATTGACTACCGTAGCCTGAATAAGGTCACGGTAAGAAACCAGTATCCCCTTCCTTTGATTCCTGATCTCTTTAATCAGGTTCAGGGGGCCCAATGGTTTTCTAAATTGGATTTACGGGGGGCGTATAACCTTATTCGCATCAAAGAGGGGGATGAGTGGAAGACTGCGTTTAACACGCCCGAAGGCCATTTCGAATACCTCGTCATGCCCTTTGGGTTGTGTAATGCCCCTGCGGTCTTCCAGAATTTCATAAATGAGATTTTGAGAAATTACCTGGGGATATTTCTGGTAGTGTACATTGATGACATACTGGTGTTTTCCAAGGACTGGTCCTCCCACATTGAGCATGTCAGGAAGGTGCTCCAGGTCCTTCGGGAAAACAAACTGTTTGCCAAAACCGAAAAATGTGTGTTTGGGGTACAGGAGATTCCATTTTTGGGTCAAATCCTCACTCCTCATGAATTCCGCATGGACCCCGCCAAGGTTCAGGCTGTGGCGGAATGGGTCCAACCTGCCTCCCTGAAGGCGTTACAGTGTTTTTTGGGGTTCGCTAATTATTACAGGAGATTTATTGCTAACTTCTCGGTCATCGCTAAGCCCCTTACGGACCTCACTCGCAAAGGTGCTGATCTCCTCCACTGGCCTCCTGAGGCTGTCCAGGCTTTTGAGGTCCTTAAGAAGTGCTTTATCTCAGCCCCGGTGCTAGTTCAGCCCAACCAAATGGAGCCATTTATCGTGGAAGTTGACGCATCTGAGGTGGGAGTGGGGGCTGTCTTGTCCCAGGGTACCGGGTCCCTCACCCATCTCCGCCCCTGTGCCTACTTCTCCAGGAAGTTTTCGCCAACTGAAAGTAACTATGATATTGGCAACCGCGAACTCTTAGTCATTAAATGGGCATTTGAAGAGTGGCGCCACTTCCTGGAGGGGGCTAGGCACCAGGTAACGGTCCTTACCGACCACAAGAATCTGGTTTTCCTAGAATCTGCCCGGAGGCTAAACCCGAGACAAGCTCGATGGGCGTTATTTTTTACCAGATTCAATTTTTTGGTTACCTATAGGGCTGGGTCTAAAAATATTAAGGCTGATGCACTGTCGCGTAGCTTCATGGCCAGCCCTCCTTCGGAGGAAGATCCTGCTTGTATTTTGCCTCCAGGTATAATCATTTCCTCGATCGATTCTGATTTAGTCTCTGATATTGCTGCTGATCAAGGTTCAGCTCCCGGGAACCTTCCTGAGAACAAGCTGTTTGTTCCCCTGCAATTCCGGCTAAGGGTACTTAGGGAAAATCATGACTCCGCACTATCTGGCCATCCAGGCATCCTGGGTACCAAACACCTCATTACCAGAAATTATTGGTGGCCTGGGTTGCCTAAAGACGTTAAGGCCTACGTCGCCGCTTGTGAGGTTTGTGCTAGGTCCAAGACTCCCAGGTCCCGACCAGTGGGCTTACTGCGTTCGTTGCCCATTCCCCAGAGACCTTGGACACATATCTCCATGGATTTTATCACCGATTTGCCTCCATCCCAAGGCAAGTCGGTGGTGTGGGTGGTGGTGGACCGCTTCAGTAAGATGTGCCACTTTGTGCCCCTCAAGAAACTACCCAACGCCAAGACGTTGGCTACCTTGTTTGTCAAACACATCCTGCGTCTCCATGGGGTCCCTGTCAATATTGTTTCGGACAGAGGGGTACAATTTGTTTCATTATTTTGGAGAGCCTTCTGTATGAAGTTGGGGATTGATCTGTCCTTCTCCTCTGCCTTCCATCCTGAAACCAATGGCCAAACGGAGAGGACTAATCAATCTCTAGAACAATACTTAAGGTGTTTTGTCTCTGACTGTCAATTTGATTGGGTCTCTTTCATTCCCCTCGCCGAATTTTCCCTTAATAACCGGGTCAGTAACTCGTCAGGGGTCTCTCCCTTTTTTTGTAATTTTGGGTTTAATCCACGGTTCTCCTCCGTTTCACCTGGTAGTTCCAACAATCCCGAGGTAGAGGTCGTTCATCGGGAACTGTGCACAGTCTGGGCCCAGGTTCAGAAAAACCTAGAGGCGTCCCAGAGCGTACAAAAAACTCAGGCTGATAGAAAACGTTCTGCTAACCCCCTGTTTATGGTCGGGGATCTGGTGTGGTTGTCGTCTAGGAACTTGCGTCTCAAGGTTCCGTCCAAGAAGTTTGCTCCCCGGTTTATTGGGCCATATAAGGTCATTGAGGTCCTCAATCCTGTCTCCTTCCGGCTGGAGTTACCCCCGTCTTTTCGTATACACGACGTGTTTCATGCCTCCCTCCTCAAACGCTGTTCCCCGTCCTTGGCTCCCTCGAGGAGACCTCCTGTTCCCGTCCTCACCCCTGAGGGGGTGGAATTCGAGGTGGCCAGGATTGTGGACAGCAAGATGGTCCAAGGCTCCCTCCAGTACCTGGTCCATTGGAGAGGATACGGGCCCGAGGAGACGACTTGGGTACCCGCCCGGGATGTTCACGCTGGGGTATTGGTCAGGAGGTTCCACCTGCGTTTCCCCAGTAAGCCAGGTCCACTTAGAAAGGGTCCGGTGGCCCCTCATAAAAGGGGGGGTACTGTAAAGGATCTGCCAGGCACAGCTTCGGGGTTAACTCCCAGAATTAATCAGTCAGCACCTGAGGCTACATCCCTGAGACTGACTCCTGCTTCCACCACTGTGGCTGGCAGGCTTAGGAGTGGGAGAGCCTATCGTAACCTGGCCAGACTCAGCTAGCTCCCGCCCTCGGTCTATTTAAGCCTGCCCTTCCTGTCCCTCTGTGCTGGTTATTCTTTTCTTGTGGTTCCTGGCCCAGCTACAGCTCCTGCTATTTTTGATCCTGCTCCATACAGACCCTGGCTTACTGACTACTCTTCTGCTCTTCGTTTTGTACCTCGCACACTCCTGGCTTGACTCGGCTCGTTCACCACTCTGGTTGCTCACGGTGTTGCCATGGGCAACTGCCCCTTTTCCTTGCTTGTGTTCCTTTGTATGTTTGTCGTGTTTGTCGTGCACTTACTGAGCGCAGGGACCGCCGCCCAGTTGTACCCCGTCGCCTAGGGCGGGTCGTTGCAAGTAGGCAGGGACAGAGTTTATGCAACACGATAAGACAGATACAGATCAGAGCAGGCAAAGATACAAAGTCATGGAATAGTCCGGGTCAAATCCAAAATAGCAAACAACAAACACCTTCACAAATAAACGGGATCCAAAGAACCTTGTTGCTCAGGCAAGGTGGGGCAGTTAAGAAAAAATATTTTTGTAAATACATCTCTTTAAAAAATAAAAAATTCTCATTATATAACGTGCTTTAATTATGCAAATGACCCAACTCTTCACAAGAGTCAAGTAAAAACTTCCTGGTTTGTTGATCCTGGCATCCCCTGCATTCTCCCACAACCCTGCACACTACACCGCATTCCAAATTATTATGAAAATTTTATTTTTCGCTGATTTTCCTAAATAGTCGATGCAAATGACAGTCAGTATAATCTTCAAGACATCAACCGTTGGAGTATAATGCCAATTTTATTGAACAAATCTCCTAATGATAACAGATTTTTTTTTAGAAGTAAAAAACTCAAAATGCACTGTTTCAAATTATTATGCACAACAGAGATGAAAACATTTTAAAGGTTGTAAAGAGAACTAAAATGGTAATTTTTGAATTTGCAGCATCAGGAGGTCATATTTACAGAAATCAAAAGCTCTTTCAATCAAAATAAACTTCATAGGCCAAGTTACATGTTAACATAGGACCCCTTCTTTGATATCACCTTCACAATTCTTGCATCCATTGAATTTGTGAGTATTTGGACAGTTTCTGTGTGAATATCTTTGCAGGATGTCAGAATAGCCTCCCAGAGCTTCTGTTTTGAAGTGAACTGCCTCCCACCCTCATATATATTTTGCTTGAGGATGCTCCAAATGTTCTCAATAGGGTTGAGGTCAGGGGAACATGGGGGCCACACCATGAGTTTCTCTCCTTTTATGCCCATAGCAGCCAATGACACAGAGGTACTCTTTGCAGCATGAGATGGTGCATTGTCATGCATGAAGATCATTTTGCTACGGAAGGCACGGTTCTTCTTTTTGTGGTCAGTCATAAACTCTACGTACTTTGCAGAGGTCATTTTCACACCGTCTGGGACCCTAAAGGGGCCTACCAGCTCTCTCCCCAAAACATGACCTTGCTGACGTCGCAGCCTTGTTGGGACATGGTGGCCATTCACCAACCATCCACTACTCCATCCATCTGGACCATCCAGGGTTGCACGGCACTCATCAGTAAACAACACGGTTTGAAAATTAGTCTTCATGTATTTCTGAGCCCACTGCAACCGTTTCTGCTTGTGAGCATTGTTTAGGGGTGGCCAAATAATAGCTTTATGCACACTTGCAAACCTCTGGAGGATCCTACACCTTGAGGTTCGCGGGACTCCAGAGGCACCAGCGGCTTCAAATACCTGTTTGCTGCTTTGCAATGGCATTTTAGCAGCTGCTCTCCTAATCCTATTAATTTGTCTGGCAGAAACCTTCCTCATTATGCCTTTATCTGAACAAACCCGTCTGTGCTCTGAATCAGCCACAAATCTTTTCACAGTACGATGATCACGCTTAAGTTTTCTTGAAATATCCAATGTTTTCATACCTTGTCCAAGGTATTGCACTATTTCACGCTTTTCGGCAGCAGAGAGATGCTTTTTCTTTCCCATATTGCTTGAAACCTGTGGCCTGCTTAATAATGTGGAATGTCCTTCTTAAGTAGTTTTCCTTTGATTGGGCACACCTGGCAAACTAATTATCACAGGTGTCTGAGATTGATTAAAATGATCCAAAGAGCCCTAAGATACAATACCATCCATGAGTTTAATTGAAAAACTAATAGTTAAATGTTTATGACACTTAAATCCAATGTGCATAATAATTTTGAACAGTGGATGGTTGGTGAATGGCCACCATGACCCAACAAGGCTGCGACGTAAGCAAGGAGGTGGTGGAGTCATGTTTTGGGCTGGAATCATGGGGAGAGAGCTGGTAGGCCCCTTTAGGGTCCCTGATGGTGTGAAAATGACCTCTGCAAAGTACGTAGAGTTTATGACTGACCACTTTTTCCGTGGTACAAAAAGTAGAACCGTGCTTTCCGTAGTAAAATTATCTTCGTGCATGACAATGCACCATCTCATGCTGCAAAGAATACCTCTGTGTCATTGGCTGCTATGGGCATAAAAGAAGAGAAACTCATGGAGTGGCCCCCATGTTCCCCTGACCTCAACCCTATTGAGAACCTTTGGAGCATCCTCAAGCAAAATATCTATGAGGGTGGGAGGCAGTTCACATCAAAACAGAAGCTCTGGGAGGCTATTCTGACATCCTGCAAAGATATTCAAGCAGAAACTGTCCAAATACTCACAAATTCAATGGATGCAAGAATTGTGAAGGTGATATCAAAGAAGGGGTCCTATGTTAACATGTAACTTGGCCTATTAAGTTTATTTTGATTGAAAGAGCTTTTGATTTCTGTAAATATGACCTCCTGATGCTGCAAATTCAACAAATTACCATTTTAGTTCTCTTTACAACCTTTAAAATGTTTTGATCTCTGTTGTGCATAATAATTTGAAACAGTAAATTTTGAGTTTTTTACTTCTAAAAAAAAATCTGTTATCATTAGGAGATTTGTTCACTAAAATTTGCATTATACTCCAACGGTTGATGGCTTGAAGATTATACTGACTGTCATTTGCATCGACTATTTAGGAAAATCAGCGAAAAATAACATTTGCATAATAATTTGGAACGCGGTGTATATGTAAAAAACACACATACCTCTTAACCACAAATTAACCCCGTTAATCACAACTTCATGCAGGCAATCACAACTCCAAGCAGGCACCCAACAAAGGTGCCTACATAGAGCGTGAGGCATCTCCACAATGGACACGCTGCCTGTAAGGGGAAAGAAAAGTAAAAAATATACAAAAAATTATTCTGTATAGCAAGAAAAAAATTAATTCTAAATAAAAATGTATTTTTATATTTGTGCACAAATATATATCAGTCAAATAGAGAATTATAAATTCACATAACAATAGTGACTACTGCACGCATAAATAACGTTAAAAAATAAATACATTTATATATCCCATCTAACTAACTACATATCCATACACTACATATTCTCATTTACTTTCTTTGGTGATTTGTGTTTTATACACATTTAGTTCTTTTTGATCCTTTATTCTGGCTATTTTTTCTCTTTTTTTTGTTTTTTGTTGAATTCATAGTGTTACATTACAAAGTTCAGAGCATTTTGTTTTTTCTATTGTATAGTATTGATTATTGGATTTGCAGGTACATGTGACCTCAGTACAGGGACAGATTACGAGGGCAATCTGGGCACAAGCCCAGGGCCTGAGGCTGAAAGGGGGCCCAGTTCGCTCCGGTTCTCCCGAACTGGTTGTTAAATTTACAGCCGGTTCAGAGAACCGGGGAGTAACGGGACCTCTCACCGAATTGTATCCGTGTCTTTAGGACGCGGATACAATTGATTACTATTGCGCTGGCAAGACGGGAACTATCAGTGTTCCCACCTCGCCATGTGGCGCTTTAACAATGACTGTGCTGTTACCCCCGGATGACGCTGCCTGGTTACTGACCAGTGCTATGTCGCTGGAGGAAGGTGCGGGAAAGTGGACAGGTGAAAATGTTAATATTTATTTTTTCTGTGGCCAGCGTTGGGGACAATATCTACAGGAGGCGCTATCTACACTGGGCAATATCTACAGGGGGCATTGTGACTGGCATTATTTATAGAGGGCATTGTGACTGGCACTATCTACACAGGGCATTGTGACTGGCATTATGTACAGGGGGCATTGTGACTGGCATTATCTACAGAGGGCATTGTGACTGGCATTATCTACAGGGGGCATTATGACTGGCGCTGTCTACAGAGGGCATTGTGACTGGCGCTATCTACAGAGGGCATTGTGACTGGCGCTATTTACAGAGGGAATTGTGACTGGCATTATCTACAGGGGGCATTGTGACTGGCGCTATCTACAGAGGGCATTGTGACTGGCTCTATCTACAGAGGGCATTGTGACTGGCATTATCTACAGAGGGCATTGTGACTAGCGCTATCTACAGGGGGCATTGTTAGTGTGTGTGGTGTTTTCATTTACAGTGTTTGACACAATTTAATTAGTGGGGACAGAGTATGGTGCTATTATATTCAGGGGCACGGTGTATAGTACTATTGTATTCAGGGGCACAGTCTGTGATACTATTATATTCAGGGGAATAGAGTGTGGCACCATGAGAATTTTATCATCGTTAATAGGTGGGGAAATGTTGGAAAAGTGAGGAGCGCAAGACAGCTGAGCGGCAAACTCTACAGAAATGGTCTGTAGCCGGGAGAAGTCATAATAGAGGTCTGGACCAGATGGAGAATGAAAAGAGAAAAAAAACAAAAAATAATTTGAGGCGTCACCTCGATGTAAAAGTTTATTCTCCCTGTGACTGATTAGTAATGTAGTCACTGTATGATCTGTAGCGAAATGATGGGTTTATTGTTCTTTTTTTGTGAAACAACAACTCTCAGCATATCCTAACCATTGTTCTGGCTATACTGGGAGCTGTAATTTTATGTCATGCAAACTTATATGGTAGGGGTTAAACTGAATTTGCAAATGATCTCTGTACTGAGCTGTATTTGTGCTGGTGCTATATTTATGTATTGAGCTTGGTTCTGCTGCTGTGTATATGAACTGAGCTTTGTTCTGGTGCTGTTTATATGTATTGAGCTTTGTTCTGGTGCTGTATTTATGTACTGAACTTGGTTTTGTTGCTGTATTTATGTACTGAATTTGGTTCTGGTGCTGTATATATGTACTAAGTTTGGTTCTGGCAATGTATATATGTACTAGGTATGGATCTGGTGTTGTATACATGTACTGAGCTTTGTCCTGGCACTGTATATATGTACTGAGCTTGGTTCTGGTTTTGTATTTATGTAATGAGCTTTGTTCTGGTTTTGTATTTATGTACTAAGTTTGGTTCTGGCACTGTACATATGTACTGAGTTTGGTTCTGGTGTTGTATATATGTACTGAGCTTGGTTCTGGCACTGTATATATGTGTATTGGAAAATATAGAAAAATCCTCAGCACATCCACATTTGAAATATAAAAAAAGAGCTTTATTTGGTCATAGGACTAAAAGTCCAGAAGGACACAGGTAGGACGTGTTACCACTAACGCATTTCGAACTAATTGTTCTTACTTATAGCATAATGTAACAGATTGAACACATGTGTTTTAAAATCAACATTAGCCAATCCTGATACATCTAAATAAAAGCAATACAAACACCATTTTTAGAAACAGATCAATTATTCAGCAGAATTGCAATATATATGGGCAAATATAAAGCTTATGCAGAGCATGTTTACAGAGAATTCAAAGATATTTCAAATCCTTATCAAAAAAGAGAAAATAGCACAATATAAGCTGGAGAGTATATACCAAAACATGGGAAATATTTAGTATCTCAGAAAATTAGAATATTATTTAAGCCCAATTTCAAAAATGATTTTTAATACCGAAATGTTGGCCTACTGAAAAGTATGTACAGTATCTGCCCTCAATACTTGGACGGGGATCCTTTTGCATGAATTACTGCATCGATGCGGTGTGGCATGGAGGCGATCAGACTGTGGCACTGCTGAGGTGTTATGGAAGCCCAGGTTGCTTTGATAGTGGCCTTCATCTCGTCTTTATTGTTGGGTCTGGTGTCTCTCATCTTCCTCTTGACAATGCCCCATAGATTATCTATGGGGTTTAGGTCGGGCGAGTTTGCTGGCCAATCAAGCACAGTAATACTGTGGTTATTAAACCAGGTATTGGTACTTTTAGCGGCGTGGGCAGTTGCCAAATCTTGCTGGGAAATTAAATCAGCATTTCTATAAGGCTTTTCAGCAGAAGGAAGCATGAAGTGCTCTAAAATTCCCTACGCTCAGTAAGTGCAAGAGACAAACAGACAAGGGAACACAAAGCAAAGGGAAATGGGGCAGTTGCCCACGGCAACACCGTGAGCAACAAGAGTGGTGAACGAGCCGAGTCAAACCAGGAGTGCACGAGGTACCAAACGCAGAGCAGGAGAGTAGCCAGAAAGCCAGGGTCAGTATGGAGCAGGATAAAATAGTCAGAAGCTGTAGCTGGGCCAGGAAACCACGCGAGAAGAATCACAAGCAAAGGAGGAACAGGAAAGGCAGGCACAAATAGACAGAGGGCGGGAGCTAACTCCGTCCGGCCAGGCTGCGATAGGCTCTCCCACTCCTAAGCCTGCCATCCTGAGTGGTGGAAGCTGGAGTCAGTCTCAGAGACATAGACTCAGGTGCAGACTGATTACCTATGGGCGTATACATAGAAGTTGTGCCTGGCAGATCCTTTACACTGGACTTGATATAACACAGTGGACAAACGGCAGCAGACTTCACACTGGACCACAAGCAACTTGGATTGATGCCTCTCCACTCTTCCTCCAGAATCTGGGACATTGATTTGCAAATGAAATGCAAAATTTACTTTTACTGAAAACGGGACTTTGGACCACTGAGCAACAGTGTTGCCATTCCAACACTTTGATCTTCTTCTGGTGAAGCCATTCTTTTGTTAATTTGGAGGTATGCTTTGGGTCGTTGTCGTGCTCAAAGGTGAAATTCCTCTTCATCTTCAGCTTTTTAGCAGTGGCAATATTGCCTGATATTTGGAACTGTTTATAATTCCCTCCACCTTGACTAAACCCCGAGTTCCAGCTGCAGAAAAACAGCCCCAAAAGCATAATGCTGCCTCCACCATGCTTCACTGTGGGTAAGGTGTTCTTTTGGTGATGTGCAGTGTTGGCTTTGCGTCAAACATACCTTTTTGGCCAAAAAGTTCAGCCTTCATCTCATCAGACCATAACATGTTTCCACACATGCTTTTGGCAGACTTGATGTAGGTCTTTGCAAAACATAACCGGGCTTGGATGTTTTTCCTTGTTAGTCTTGCCATCCTACCCCACAGCACAGACATATGAAGAAAACAGGAGACATTGTCACATGCACTACACAACCAGTACCTGGAAAAAAGTCCTGCAGCTCTTTTAATGTTGCTGTAGGCCTCTTGGCAGCCTCACGGACCAATTTTCGTCTTGTCTTTTTATCAAGTTTTGAGGGATGTCCAGTTCTTGGTAATGTCACTGTTGTGCCAAATGTAATCCACTTCTTGATGACCGTCTTCACTGTGTTCCATGGAATATGTAATGCCTTGGAAATTTTTTGGTACCCTTCTCCTGACTGATGCCTTTCAACAATCAGATTCCTTTGATCTGTTGTAAGCTCTTTACGGACCATATGGGTCACATTAACCCCTTCCTGACATTTGTCGTAAGTATACGTCATGGAAAGCCAGTGCTTCCCGCAAAATGTCGTATACTTACAACAAATGCATGGCACCGGCTCAGAAGCTGAGTCGGTGCCATGATCCCCGGATGTCAGCTGTATCTTACAACTGACATCCTGCTGTAAAGGCGGGGACCGAAGTTAGCTTTGGCACACTGCTAATACTGGACTCCCGGTGTGCCTAGCATGGAAAACTTTCAGCCCCCGCCCGGAGGCAGGGCCTGAAAGGCTTCCGTAGCCGCTGGCAAGATGGCGCCGGCTCAGGAGATGAGCCGGCGTCATCAGCGGTGGATGTCAGCTGTATGTTACAGCTAACATCCACCTGTAACGGCAGGAACCAGAGCTAGCTCCGATCCCTGCCATTAACCCCTCAGATGCAGTGATTGAATGCGATCGCTGCATCTTTGTGGTTGTTAGCAGATCGCCAGCTGTGCCCTGCAATCGCACGACTGCCGACTGCTATTATGACAACAGGAGACCTAACAATGGCCTCCTGTCTGCCATTACGGAAGCCGATTAGGCCCCGCCCGGAGGCGAAGCCTAATCGGCTTGCTGTCAGTGAATGACTGACAGATCTAATACATTGCACTACATAGGTAGTGCAATGCATTAGAAAAAAAATCTGACAGTTGGACCTTCAAGTCCCCTTGTGGGACTAAAGTAAAGTGTAAAAAATAGTGAAAAAAAAGTTGTGAAAAATATAATAAAAGTTTCAAGTAATAAAATAAAACACAATCGCCCTTTTTCCATTATCAAGTCCTTTATTATTGAAAAAAATAAATAAACCATAAATATTTTGTATCACGACCGTAACGGCCTAAACTATAAAAATATTATGTTATTTATTCCATGCGGTGAACGGCGTAAAAAAATAAACTTTAAAAACAATGCTAGAATTTCGTTTTTTTGGTCACTTTGCCCTACAAAATTTGAAATAAAAAGTGATCAAAAAGTCGCATGTATCCAAAAATGGTGCCTATAAAAACTATAGCTTGTCTCGCAAAAAAACAAGGCCCCTCATACAGCTCCATCGATGAAAAATTAAAAAGTTATGGTTCTCACAACATGGCGACAGAAAAAATACATTCTTTTTACAAAAGTAATTTTATTGTGCAAAAAGTTGTAAAACATAAAAAAGTGCTATAAATCAGGTATCCCCGGAATCGTACTGACCCACAGAATAAAGGTAACATGTAATTTATAACGCATGGTGAACGCTGTATAAAAAACCCTTAAAAAAAAATGCCAGAATTGCTGTTTTTTGGTCACCTTGGCTCTCCAAAAATAGGATAAAAAGTTATCAAAAAGTCACATGTACCCCAAAATGGAATCAATAATAACTACTGCTCGTCCCGCAAAAAAAACAGCCCTCATACCACTACGTCTATGAAAAAATAAAATTAGTTAAGGCCCCAATAAGTCATGAAATAAAAATATGCGGAAGTGTAGATGTAATGACGGGGTTGGGGAGACAGACAAGTGAGCCCTAATCTACCCACCACTCAGTCCCTGCCTACTTGCAACGACCCGCCCTAGGCGACGGGGTACAACTGGGCGACGGTCCCTACGCTCAATAAGTGCACGACAGACAAACAGACAAGGGTACACAGAGCTAGGGGGAGAAAGGGGCAGTTGCCCACGGCAACACCGTGAGCAACAAGAGAAGTGAACAAGCCGAGTCAAACCAGGAGTGTACGAGGTAACAAACGCAGAGCAGGAGAGTAGTCAGCAAGCCGGGGTCAATATGAAGCAAGGACAATGGTACAAGAAGCTGCAGCAGGGCCAGGAAACCAAACGAGAAGAATCACAAGCAAAGGAGGGACAGGAAAGGCAGGTATAAATAGACAGAGGGCGGGAGCTAGCTCCGTCTGGCCAGGCTGTGATAGGTTCTCCCACTCCTAAGCCTGCCACCCTGAGTGGTGGAAGATGGAGTCAGTCTCACAGACATAGAAGCAGGTGCAGACTGATTATCTATGGGCGTTAACCCAGAAGCTGTGCCTGGCAGATCCTTTACAGTAGATCAAAGAGGAGCATTTAGTCTGTTTCACGAGGCGATTTATCGGGGCCCTAAAATTAGGGAACCAGGAAGGGGAGGGCCCAAACATATCTGCTAGAAGCGAGGGTGCCCGTATTATACCAGGACAATACTTCCCAGCAAAATTCCCCAAACTGCAAAGGTGCGGAGCGTGGACCAAAAGGGGGATAAGAAAGGACACCATTTATCAGTGCTACCCCGGCCTGTGCAGAAAGGATTGAGCACAGCGTAACACACATCTATGGATTATTTTATTGTTTTTTTACCCCATCATTATACCACCTCACTATGCCCCTGATGTACTCTGCCCAGTTTACATGTGTCCCCACATTATAAACTGAAATACCAGTAATACTCAAACAAAACTACTACCAAGCAAAATGTATGCTTCAAAAGGCAAATGGTGCTCCTACCCATCTGAGCCCTACTGTGTGCCCAAATAGCAGTTTACTTTCACATATATGGCACCGCCATACCCGGGAGAACCCTTTTAGGGTGTATCTCTCCAGTGGCATAATCTGGGCACGACATATTTGACACTGAATTGGCATATCTGAAGAAAAATGTTGTACCATTTATGGAAAAGTCCTGTGGGGGGAAAATGCTCACTACACCTCTTAATAAATGCATTGAGGGGTGTAGTTTCTAAAATGGGGTCACTTTTCAGGCTTTTATTATTTCACATCAGAGCTCTGCAATTGTGAACCAATACTTTATATGTCGCCAAATTAGGCCTCAATTTCGCATGGTGCTCTTTCACTCCTGAGCCCTGTCGAATGTCGAGGCAAAAGATTAGGGCCCAATGTAGGGTGCTTCTAAAACCGGGAAACACTGCATAATAATTAGAGAGCTGTCTTGTTATGGTGGCACAAGCTGGGCACCACATATTGGCATACCTATGGAAAAAAATCCCATTTTCACTCTGCAATATCGAGTGCACACTAATTTATGCAAAACACCTGCGGGGGTTAACATGCTCACTACACCCCTAGGTGAATACCTTGAGGGGTGTAGTTTCCAAAATGGGGTCACTTCTGGGGGATTTCCACTGTTTTGGTCCCACAGGGGTTTTGCAAATGCTACATAGCGACCAGAAACAAATCCAGCAAAATCTTTACTTCGAAAGCCAAATGGCGTTACTTCCCTTCTGAGCCCTGCCGTTTGCCCACAAATTAGTTTATGACCACATATGGGGTATTGCCGTACTCGTTAGAAATTGCTTTACAGATGTTGGGGTTCTTTTTTTCCTTTATTTTTTGATAAAATGAAAAATTTTGAGCTAACGCTACGTCTTATTGGAAAAAATGTGAATTTTTATTTTCACTGCCCAATTCAAATAAAAGCTATGAAACACTTGTGGGGTCAAAAGGCTCACTTCACCTCTAGATTAATTCCTCAAGGGGTGTAGTATCACAAATGGAGTCCCTTTTTTTTCCCACTGTACTGGTACGCTTTGCAAAGCGACATGGTGTCAAGAAACCAATCCAGCAAAATCTGTTCTCCAAAATCCAAATGGTGCTCCTTCTATTCTGATCCTTGCCGTGTGCCCAAACAGCAGTTTATGACCACATGTGGGGTATTTCCGTACTCCAGAGAAGTTGCTTTACAAATGTTGGGGTTCTTTTTTTCCTTTATTTGTTGAGAAAATGAAAAATTTTGAGCTAAAGCTACGTCTTATTGAAGAAAAAGGATTGTTTTTATTTTCACTGCCCAATTCTAATAAAATCTATGAAACATCTGTGGGGTCAAAATGATCACTACAACCCTAGATGAATTCCTCAAAGGGTGTAGTTTCCTAAATAGAGTAACTTTTCGGCGTTTTCACTGTTTTGGTCCCTCAGGTGCTTTGCAAATGTGACAGCTCTTTCCCTTCTAAGCCCTGCCGTGTGTCCAAACAGCTGTTTATTACCACATATGGGGTACTGTTTTACTCGGGAGAAATTGCTTTACAAATTTTGTGGTGCTTTTTTCTCCTTTAGTCCTTGTGGAAATTAGAAAGAAAGAATGTAGATTTTCATTTTCATGGCCTACTTCCAAGAATTTCTGCAAAAAACCTGTAGAGTCAAAATGCTCACTATACCCCTAGGTAATTTCCTCAAGGGATGTAGTTTCCAAAATGGGGCCACTTGTGGGGGGTTTCCACTGTTTTGGTCCCTCAGGGGCTTTGCAAATGCGACATGGCCTCCGCAAACCATTCCTGATAAATTTGGGCTCCAAAGGCCCAATAGCGCTCTTTCCATTCAAAGGGCATGGCCAGACGTGGCGTATGTCTGCCGACACCGTCCGCATCAATGCCGCACATAATCTGCTTTGCAGATTCTGTTGCGGCTTTGCCTAAAATGTGCATTAAATTTATGCGGATTAGCCGTTGCGTATTCAGGTGAAGAGTACCCCTTCTCTCTATCAGTGCAGGATAAAGAGAAGGGGCAGCCCTTTCCCTAGTAAAAGTAAAAGAAATTCATACATACTCGGCTGTTGTCTTGGTGACGCGTCCCTCTTTCGACATCCAGCCCGACCTCCCTGGATGACGCGGCAGTCCATGTGACCGCTGCAGCCTGTGATTGGTCTGTGAGTGGCTGCAGCCGTCACATGGACTGAAACATCATCCCGGGAGCCTGGACTGGAGGAAGAAACAGGGAGTTCTCGGTAAGTATGAACTTCAATTTTTTTAACACGTTGATCTATATTGTGATCGGAAGTCACTGTCCAGGGTGCTGAAATAGTTACTGCCGATCTTTTAACTCTTTCAGCACCCTGGACAGTGACTATCTCCTGACGTCACCTAGCAATGCTCCCGTAATTACGGGTGCACACACGTAGTCACACATAATTACGGGAGCCCCATTGACTTCTATGGGCGTATACACTATACGTTAGTGTGCATGTGGCCTCAGTCTGGCTATAGACCTAGAAATACATAGGTCCAGCCAGAATGAAGAAATATCATGTTCGTAAAACCAATACACTACGCAACACACATAACATCTGCGTATTTCATTGCGGAATTTTGAATCTCCATTGAAGTCAATGGAGAAATTCCGCAATGAGTCCGCAACAAGTCCGCTACACGTCCGCAACAGCCAGTGTTTGCTGCGGACACCAAATTCCGCACCGCAGCCTATGGTCCGCAGCGGAGTTTTCCGCAACGTGTGCATGAACCTAACTGAAAAGCTGTGGAAAGCAATGGAGAAAATGTCCGCTGCGGATTTCCGAGACGTATTGAAACATTGCTTCTGGGGTGAATTAAACACAACCACCCTAGTTTCACATTATTTGAGTGCTGCCTCTGTTTTTTCGCCATTTGAATCTTTTTGACTCGCAGCCTGAGTCAAGGAGGATTGGGTTGCACCCGACCATTGAAGCTGTGCTGCTTTCTTTTTCTCTTTACATATGTATATATTCATATATATATATATATATATATATATATATATATATATATATATATATATATATATATATATATAAACAAAGGATAAACAAGCAGCACCGTTCGTCAAAGTACGTACATGCTTGAGAAAGGCCCCATGGAGTAGGGCTGAAACGTCGCATGTGGTGAAAGAATCCACTTTTTTCAGTATTAAGGTGTGCTGTCTCGTATTTTGAAAGGATTTACTATATATATATATATATATATATATATATATATATATATATATAAATTCCATGTCTTTAATATCCTTAATACTTAGAGTTTTATAATATGAACAGTAGAAACAATCAAATTAATTACTTTCCTTTGTTTATTGTCTTGTTATTGTCTTTGCAACTCAATCGAAAGATCAATGTGAATCAAAGTCAGAACTAAACATAAAATAATTGATGCCTACAAGATATTTTATCTGACAACTAAAATAACCAACTCTTGATGGCAGAGGTAGATGAAACCTCAATTGTCAGGAAACGACATAATAATACATAGAAAAATACAACCTGTCACATCTATTTTTACTTTACATAAGCTATCAGGAAACGGTTTGCATGCCGCCATAAACGTTAAATTGTTGGCACCTTTACCTACAAACATTGCAAAAATGAAAACAAATATGCAAATCAAGATAAAACAATATACATTTAATAATATTTATGAATTAATTTCTAAAGTTCATGAGAAATTAACCCCTTCCCGCTTTGGCCACTTTTGACCTTCCTCACAAAGTGAAACATGTCAGATTTGAAAAATGAGGCTCTAAGTGGTAATAACTCCATAATTCTTTTACCTATCCAAGTGATTCTGATATGTTTCTGCCAAAATTTGCTCGATACATTCAGTATTTAATTGTGAAAAATAGCAAAATGTAGCGAAAAATTGAAAAAATATGCATTTTTCTAAATTTCAATACATCTGTTTGTAAGACCGACAGTTATACCACACAAAATTGTTGCTAATTAACATCCCCTATATTTCTACTTTAGATTGGTATAGTTTTTTGAACATCCTTTTATTTTTCTAGGATATTACAAGCCTTAGAACTTTAGCAGCAATTTATCACATTTTTAAGAAAATTTCAAAAGGCTATTTTTTCAGGGGCCAGTTCAGTTGTGAAGTGGCTTTGAGGGTCCTATATATTAGAAACCCCCAATAAGTCACCCCGTTTGAAAAAGTCACCCCTCAAAGTATTCAAAACAGCATTTAGAAAGTTTCTTTAACTCTTTAGACGTTTCACAGGAATTAAAGCAATGTAGAGGTAAAATTTACAAATTTCATTTTTTTTTTGCAGAAATTCATTTTAAATCCATCGTTTTTGTTACAGAGAAAGTTTTACCAGAGAAACGGAACTCAATATTTATTGCGCAGTTTCTGCAGTTTTAGGAAATATCCCACATGCGGCCCTAGTGTGGTAATAGACTGAAGCACAGGCCTCAGAATCAAAGGAGTACCTAGTGGATTTTAGGCCTCCTTTTTATTAGAATATATTTTAAGCACCATGCCTGGTTTGAAGGGCTCTTGCGGTGCCAAAATGTAACGTCCGTGGTTGCTGACCACGAACTCCTTCCACAGTGACTACCAGGGTGCGCTCGCGAGCTAAGTCCAGACTTCAGAAGCAAAAGCGCACGCATGTGGGAGATTGAGCTGATTGCTCCCAGAGCACCCTGGGCTATAAGAAAGTCCCAGCCCCATCCTCCCATGCCTGAGCGTTGTTGTCGTACACTACGTTTGTCTTACAAATGGTCCCCTAGTGTTTCCTGCTACCAGGGTTTCCTGTTCCTGTATCCTGTAACCTGTATGCCGTGCTGTGCTGTATACCACGCCTGTCCTGCTACTCCATGCCTGACGTCTACCTGCTGCCTAGTCCCAGCCAAGCCTGCCTTGCTACTGTCCGAGCTGCCACAGGTATCTATATGAACTATAGACTCTGACCTGCGCCATATTGGCCAGCTGCCATACCGCCAAGGCGGTACGGCCAAGTGGGTCCACGAACCCTATGTGAAAGTCTGCACTTCAATTGCATCTCAGTTGTTTCATTTCAAATCCAATGTGGTGCCATTCAGAGCCCAAATCATGAAGATTGTGTCACTGTCCAAATAATTCTGGATCTTTCTCTCTCTTTTTCTCTCTCTCTTTCTCTCTCTCTTTCTCTCTCTCTTTCTCTCTCCTTGCCAAATGGGAGGTGGTGGTCTGTAGCATTTAGTAAATTATTTATGTTTATAGTTTATTTTTATATCACAACGATCTTCTGTCATTAATATCTATTTGTGTATACATTGATAAATTCCCTAAAGAACATACAAGACAAGGAGATTCATTCAGAAGGGCAGTGATTACACTGCATTGTTTTCATGCGTTTTTAAAATGCATTTTTTTGTTTTGGTAGATAAACTATGTCTCTCAATGGGGGTTCATCAACTAAAACAAAGAAAAAAACGAATGTTAAAAATGCAACTAAAACTAAAACGCACAGTGTGAACCCAGCCTAAAAGTTTGACTATAGGGCCCAGTTAACAAGGACTATTCCTCGCACAATTAATCTTTGAAGAGGAATGGTCAATTATACAGTACATGGTTATTTTCAGTTTGTTTAGGAAAATTGTTGCCTAAGAGTTAGGCTGGGTTCACACGAGCATGTTACGCCCGAAATGGGCGGAACATATTTCGGCCGCAAGTCCCGTACCGAACACACTGCAGGGAGCCGGGCTCCTAGCATTATAGTTATGTACGATGCTAGGAGTCCCTGCCTCGCTGCAGGACAACTGTCCCGTACTGTAATCATGTTTTCAGTACAGGACAGTAATTCCACGGAGAGGCAGGGACTCCTAGTGTCATACATAACTATGATGCTAGGAGCCCGGCTCCCTGCAGTGTGTTCGGTTCGGATTTGCGGCCGATATACGTTCCGTCCATTACGGACGTAACATGCACGTGTGAACACAGCCTAAGGCTTTATTCAGACGAACGTAAAATACGCGCGTGCAACGCGCGTGATTTTCACGCGCGTTGCCCGGACCTATATTAGTCTATGGGGCCGTGCAGACATGTGCGTGGTTTTTGCGCAGCGTTGCTCCGTTGCCTAAAAGGCACGACATGTCCGTTGATTCAGCGTTTTCAACGCATCACGCACCCATTGAAGTCAATGGGTGCGTGAAAACAACGCAGGGCACACGGAAGCACCTCCGTACGCACAGCGTTTTTCACGCAACACTTGTTAAGTCTTTGTAAATGAGTTGAGCAGACTAGACAAAACAACTACAAACCAGGAAGTGGCTTTTCACTTTCTGAGCACATGCGCACAGTTTAAACTGACATCTGCAGCAATAGTAGTTTTTTTTACCTGTAAAACCACCCAAAAACAACAAACACGGGCCAAAGTGTGAGGTAACGTGAAATCTTGATGCAAACATGTGCTCACAGCAAGCAGGTGTTGGAGAAGGTGTCTTTTTGTAGGCTGCCCTCTCCATTACTCCAACCTCCGTTGTTTTGACGCGCGTAAAAAACGCATGCCATACGCGCGTTAAATACGCTATCACGCTGCCCAAACGGATGCCACACACAACTCCAACGCAACCGAAACGGCGCGTTTTTCACGCGCGCAAAAACGCAACGTTCGTGTGAATCCAGCCTAAGTAGTAAAAATTAATAATAAAAAAAATTAGAAAGACTAGATATACAGGCAGTGTATATGAATCTGGGTTTGTGTTGGAGTTTGTACTTTAAATATTTTTGGGACGTGTTTTTATTTCTTTATGATGCAAAAAAAACAACTTTGTAAACGTTACAAACAAGAAGAAAGTGGAATAAATCAAAACTACTGTCAAAACAAAAATAGCCTCCAGCTGAAGGGGAAATGGGTGACTCAGGAAATCATGAAATGGCTTGGTCTGAAAGGTAAACCGAAAAGAAAAGATGTGTTGTCCCTTGCTGTTTGGCACATGTGGGTCATTAGGCACATTTCTGTAGTGAGTAGCAAACAAAACATCTTGATTTGTCTATGTTTTTCATTAGATTGTTAAATGGATTTTTTTTTAATACATGAAAATATCAGCAACTGATAATGTAGTGTAGATCTGATGTCAAGGGATGTTTAATTGAGTATGGAGAGAGATTTGGTCGTTTTCTAGATGGCCGCAGACTGATACATACTGCTTATTTTTGTTACTAATGATATATATTTCTTTAGGCTCTATTCACACAACAGGATACAGGTGTTGGCCGATAAAAACGTCTGTTTTGGTCCTTTTTTTTGGCCGTTTTGCATCCGTTTCGGGCTGCGTTTCCCTTTGTAACGGCCGATTATGACCCGTTTTGCATCCGTTTTTCATTTGTCAAGTTTTTTGGGTCCCAACCCAATAAAAAGACACACAGGAAGGTCACATGATCGTCCAGTCACCACTTTCTCTTGCTTTCAGAGTATAAATAGCTTTGTCTAATCCCTCAGCTTCTTTGCATTGGTTTCTGGCTTTTTCTCTGCTATTTTTTATTTGCTACCATCTCCTCACAACCATTGAACTGTGTACTGCAGCTTTGGCTGATTTCACGGCAATTCGGACAGCAATCGCAGATGTTGATCCTCTGTAATTAGGGGCCCATAGACTTCTATTGGCCATGGGTATCTTCCCGTATGCTTACGGGAAGGTGCCTGGGCCGTTAAAAAATATAGAACATGTCCTATTTTAGGCCGTAATTACGGCACGGGCAGGCCCATAAAAGTCTATGGGGCTCCCGTAATTACGGGTGACTACGTGTGTGCACTCGTAATTACGGGAGCGTTGCTAGATGACGTCAGTAAATAGTCACTGTCTAGGGTGCTGAAAGAGTTAAACGATCGGCCGTAACTCTTTCAGCACCCTGGACAGAAACTACCGATCACAATATAGATCAACCTGTAAAAAAAAAAAAGACGTTCATACTCACCCAGAACTTCCTGCTTCTTCCTCTAGTCCGGCCTCCCGGAATGACGTTTCAGCCCATGTGACCGCTGCAGCCAATCACAGGCCAATCACAGGCTGCAGCGGTCACATGGACTGCCCCGTCATCCAGGGAGGTCGGGCTGGATGTCAAGAGAGGGACGCGTCACCAAGGCAACGGCTGGGTAAGTATGATAGAGAGAAGGGGCTGCCGATTAGTGGAATACTGGTGACACCGGACACGGGCACGGGTCCGTAAATACTGGTGCAATACGGGTCGAATACGTGTGACCAAGGACCCGTATTTACGCCAGTATTTACGGGAGGGAAAAAAAACGTTCGTGTGCATGAGGCCTAAGGCTGGGTTTACAGTGTTTTGTTTTTTTTTAAAAAAACAAACAAACATATTTATATTGTTTTATCATACGAAAGTACAAAAGTTTTAAAAGCATTAAAGGGAATGTGTCACTAAAGAAAAAAAAATTTCAAGCAAGTTACTTATTTTTATTATATTTTTTTTTATATTTTTTGTGTATTTTTTTTTTCTTCCACAAAGTGGAAAGTATTAAAAATTAAATAATAAATTTACATGTTTTTCTATGTTGGCCACCAGAGCACTTCCAAGAATTAGGGCTTATTTAGACGAGCGTGATATACGTCCGTGCAACGCGCGTGGTTTTCACGCGCCTCGCACGGACCTATGTTAGTCTATAGGGCCGTGCAGACTGTCCGTGAGTTTCACGCAGTGTGTGTCCGCTGCGTAAAACTCACGACATGTCCGTTATTTGTGCGTTGTTTGCATATCACGCACCCATTGAAGTCAATGGGTGCGTGAAAATCACGCGCAGCACACGGAAGCACTTCCGTGTGACGCGCGTGATTCGCGCAAGAGCAGTAAAAAGTATGAATGAAAACAGAAAAGCACCACATGCTTTTCTGTTTACAAACATACAAACAGAGTGTCATAATGATGGCGGCTGCGCGAAAATCACGCAGCCACGCATCATATGGTGATGACACACTGAGTTGTTAAGTACCTTTTGCGCGCACAAAACGCTGCATCTTTTTGCGCGCGCAAAACGCACACGCCTTAGGGTATGTGCAGACGACAACTGCAAATACGTCTGAAATTACGGAGCTGTTTTCAGGAGAAAACAGCTCCTGAATTTCAGACAGTTTTGCATGTACTCGCGTTTTTCACGGCGTCTTTTACGGACGTAATTGAAGCTGTTCTTCATTGGAGTCAATGAAAAATGGCTCCAATTACGTCCCAAGATGTGTCCTGCACTTCTTTTGACGAGCCGTCATTTTACGCGCGTCTGCACAGAACATCGTAAGAACCACTGCAAGCAATGGGCAGATATTTGCCGACGTATTGGAGCTGTCTTTTCAGGCGTAATTCGAGGCGTAACATGCCTCCATTACGTCTGAAAAGAGGTCGTGTGCACATACCCTCACAGCAAGGTGAATCGGGCAGAAGCAACCTGACTCACAGCTGCTGTAAATGTGGGCGGGAGGCTCACCCCTCCTCCCTATTTTTGGCTACAAGCCAGGAAAAGATGTCTTCAAATCCAGCTCTCATTTTTGAAGAGATTGTACAAATGGTAGCTGGCTGAAGCTAAAGAACACACCAAAAGGCTAAGGGCTTGTCCACACACAACGGAATTGGTGCAGAAAATTTCTGCAGAAATTCTGTTAAAAATAGCAGACATTCTGCTGCGGCAAAAACCCACCATTCCTGCGTCTTTTGCGACAGAAAATGGTGCATATTTTGCTGCGTTTATCACAATGTTAGGAGATGGTGACATATCCTCTGAAAAACGCAGCAATATGGTCCACTTTCCGTAGCAGGAATTGACATGCTGCGATCTGAAAAATACGCACCACAGGTCAATTTCTGCTCAGAATTTTTACGCAGCGTGTGGACGAGATTTGTTAAATCTTATCCGCCATGGTGCTACTGTATTCTGCTGCGTTTTTTCCGATCTGGAAAAAAGCACCAATTCTGTGGATGAGCCCTAAGAATAATGAAAGTCAAGAGGGAAGACCCTGTGGTGAATGACTTATCAGTTGACAGGTTCACACAGCGTGTATTTTACGCAGTATTTGGCACATTTTATGCACCAAAAAACGCGTCAAAAAACGCTTGAGTAAGCTTCCCATTTACATCAATGGTAAAGTTTGCTGTTAGTACATACAATGTGCTTTTTACGCGAACGTCGTTAAAAAGCACGTTGCGTAAAAAAGAGGCGTTGGGTCAATTCTTCGTGCGTAAAATGCTACAAATGATCCCATAGTCAATGGGAGTCCTAATTATGTGCCAGAAAACATGCAAAAGTGCGCACATAACACGCGAAAAACGCCTGCATTTTAAAAAGGGAGAAGACTGCTGTAGGTACGTTTTTTTTTTCTTCACATTACTAACTTAATTATTATTATTATTTTTTTTCATATTACTAACTTTTTTTTTGCAGGTTCCGCTGGACTGTTTGGACTACCTCGATCTACATTTTTTTTTTATAAATAAAATGGCTACCGAGGGTTCTGTGGGAGAGTTTTTATTTCAATAAGGGCTGATTCAGACGAACGTTGCGTTTTTGCGCGCGCAAAAAACGCCGTGTTTTGCGCGTGCAAAAACCACTTGACAGCTGCGTGTGTCATCCGTGTATGATGCGCGGCTGCATGATTTTCGCGCAGCCGCCATCATAGAGATGAGTCTAGTCGACGTCAGTCACTGTCCAGGGTGCTGAAAGAGTTAACTGATCGGCAGTAACTCTTTCAGCACCCTCGACAGTGAATGCCGATCACAATATCGAGAAACCTGTTAAAAAAAAAAAAAGTTCGTACTTACCGAGAACTTCCCTCCCGGCCGTTGCCTTGGTGACGCGTCCTTGGTGACGCGCCTCTCTTGACATCGGGCCCCACCTCCCTGGATGACGCCGCAGTCCATGTGACCGCTGCAGCCTGTGCTTGGCCTGTGATTGGCTGGAGCTGTCACTTGGACTGAATTGTCATCCCGGGAGGTCAGACTGGAGGAAGAAGCCGGGAGTTATCAGTAAGTCAGAACTTCTTTTTTTTTTTACACGTTCATGTATATTGGGATCGGAAGTCACTGTCCAGGGTGCTGAAACTGTTTAACTCTTTCAGCACCCTGGACAGTGACTATCTCCTGACATCGCGTACCGGAAATTTTTTTGCCGGGTTCGGCCAAAACGAGTTCGGCCGAACCCGGTGAAGTTCAGTTCGGTTGTCCGGGTTCGCTCATCTCAAAGACACTCCGTTTGGATGTTTGGAAACAGAAAAGCACGTGGTGCTTTTCTGTTTACATTCATCCTTTTGACAGCTGGTGCGCTGTTTCAGTCGGTTCGCACGGAAGTGCTTCTGTGCGACCTGCGTGGTTTTCACGCACCCATTGACTTCAATGGGTGCGTGATGCACGGAATACGCAGAGATATTGAGCATGTCGCGCTTTTTGCGCAGTGGACAAACGCTGCGCAAAAAGCACGGACTGTCTGTACTGCCCCATGGACTTGTATTGGTCTGTGCGTGGCGCGTGAAAACCACGCGGCCCGAACGGACCCAATACACGTTCGTGTGAATCCCCCCTAAGGGTGTATTGACGCAGTGTGGTTTTGACATGTTTTCGCCGTGCGGCCGAAAACCTCACCGCAAATATTGCCGTAAAAACGCATGCATTTTTTAATGTGCTTTTCGGCCATGCGGGAAAAACGCGGCAAAACCGCATTGTGTGTATACACTCTTAGGGCTTATTTAGACGAACGTGATATACGTCCGTGCAACGTGCGTCATTTTCACGTGCCTCGCACGGACCTATGTTAGTCTATGGGGCCGTGCAGACTGTCCGTGAGTGTCACGCAGCGTTTGTACGCTGCGTAAAACTCACTACATGTCCATTATTTGTGCGTTGTTCGCGCAGCACGCACCCATTGAAGTCAACGGGTGCGTGAAAATCACGCGCAGCACACGGAAGTACTTTCGTGGGACGCGTGTGATTCGCGCAGCAGCAGTAAAAAGTAAGAATGAAAACAGAAAAGCACCACGTGCTTTACTGTTTACAAACCTACAAAGAGAGTGTCATAATGATGGCGAAAATCACGCAGCCACGCATCATACGCAGCTGACACACGGAGCTGTTAAGTACCTTTTGCGCGCGCAAAACGCTGTAAATCCGGTCTTAGGCCCTGTTCGCACAGTTTTTTGCAGGCAGAAAAAAAATCTGCCTCAGAATTCCTTCAAGAATTTTGAGGTCGATTTTGAACTGCCTGCTCATTTTTATCCATGGTTTTTGGTGCGGTTTTTGCCTATTGCCAGCAGGGGTATCGGGAAGAGCTGGCTATAATCCGGTACCCGACCATCTGTAGTGATGGTTGATCACCAGGGTGGCGGCAGGCTGGCATTATGAGGCTGGGAAGGGCCAAAAACAGTGGCCCTTCCCATCCTGGTAATGCTAGGCTGCGGCTGTTTTATTGTATCTGGCTGGTTATGAAAATGGGGGGGGGGGGGGGCACGCAATTTTCGGCAATTATTTATTGATTTTTTTTAAAAAAAAATTAGGTGGGGTCCCCCCCATTTTTCATAACTAGCCAGATACATTAAAGCAGCCGCAGTCTAGCATTACCAGGGTGGGAAGGGCCACTGTTTTTGGCCCTTCCCAGCCTCATAATACCAGCCACTGCAGATGGTCGGGCACTGGATTGTACCCAGCTCCTCCCGATACCCCTGGGGGAGGTGGGTACCGGGGTAATAATGGGGGTTAGTATTAGCCTTTTTACTGGCTAACACTAAGCCCCACCTTAGTAATGGACGCTGTCAAATAGACAACTGCCATTACTAAGTTGTTAATAAAGTATTAAAAAAAACACAGAGACATAAGAAAATTGTTTTTTTTTTTTTGATTTTTTTAAATTCTGTTTTTATTTATTTAACATAGGTGCATGACAACGAAATAACACATTGCACAATTCTGTAAAACATAGTATGACATGTGGGCACCCATGTAATTTATACAGTCATACACGAAAGAAAGAAAGAAAGAAAGAAAGAAAAAGAAAGAAAAAAGAAAGAAAGAAAGAAAGGGGGGCCGGAGAGGTGAGGAAAAGAGGGGAGGGTGATAAGGGGGAACTTATCCTCAGGGTCTATCCCATGGACTGACATCCCAGACGAGGAGCACGAAAATCCAGTGACACACAATATTAGGATATTAGATCAAGATACTCTGCAGAATTCTCAAAGCTTACCCACGTAGACCATACTCGCATAAACTTATCATGAGTGTCCCGTAGAGAAGCCGTAAGCTCCTCCATCCGTTCCACTTCTTGGATCTTCTGCAACCAAAGGCGTATCGAGGGAGCCTCCACCTGTTTCCACATAGCCGGAATGCACGCACGTGCCGTGTTGATCAGATGTCGTACTATGGTTTTCTTGTATGTGGAGATCGGGATGTCACACAGATGAAGCAGGAAGAAGCCCGGAGATCTGGGCAACGTGTAGTCCGTGAACCGAGATATTACATTCCAAACCGTCTCCCAGAACGCTTTTAAATGTTGACACCCCCAGAACGTATGTAAGAGATCCCCGACCTCCACCCCGCATCTCCATCACATAGGAGATACCTCCGGGTAAAATTTATTAAGCCTGGAAGGGACCCTATACCACCTTGTCAGAATCATGTATCCCGCCTCCTGAATTCTATGAGAGATCGAGGACTGGTGGGTCATTACATATAGTCGAGTACGATCCCCCTCGGTAAAACTCCTACCAAGATCCGTCTCCCACTTAGCCAAGTATGACGGGTGTGAATCTGCAGCTGGGGAATTTATGAGACTGTAGTTTGCCGAAAGGGCGTGACTGACCGTGCCCGACATTGTGCATTGCATTTCAAATGGTGTAAGGGCACGCGAGAAATCAGCCGTCGGAGCGAGGGATAGCAGAAAGTGGCAAAGCTGGGAGGCCTGCCAAGGCGGAAGGTGTCCCGGATCCGCCCTGTCCACTAATTGCGCTGCCGTCTGCCAACTGCCATCAGTGATATAGTGGCGGACCTGTCTCTCCCCTACTACGAGTTTGCGGAAGAACGGCCCGGGTTCACACCCCGGCTGAAAAGCGGGGTTGTCCAGTACTGGGTATAGCGGGGATCGTGACTGGGAGATCCGTGGATGTTTGAACGCCTGCGCCGCAACACGCAAGGTGGGGCCTATAAGCGAGTGCGATTTTACCGAGGATGGGATCTGATCTAGTAACCACGGTGCCGCCGTGAGAGGTAGGGATATGAAGGATTGTTCCAACTTCACCCATGGTTTGGACTCGGCGTGTCTACACCAGTCCAAAATACGCGTCAAGTGTGCCGCCTGGTAATAACGGTGGATGTCCGGCAGGCCCAAACCACTGCCTGTTCTCGTGCGGGTCAGAATTGCTTGTACAATACGGGCGGGTTTGTTCGATCAGATAAACTTAAGCATTAGTGAGTGAGGTGAAGAAAAGACGTGGTATGTAGATAGGGAGAGCCTGAAAGATGTACAACAGCCGAGGCAGTACATTCATCTTCAATATGGCGCAACGACCAAACCATGTGAAGGTCCCTTTCGACCATCTCTCAAGGTCTCCCTGAAGTGTCCGTAATATGTGCGGGTAGTTACAAGTATACAGGTGTGAGGGTCGACTTGTGAGCTGAATACCGAGAGATTTAATGGAACTAGCCGCCCACTCAAAGGGGAAGGAATCCGCCAAGGCTGCCACCTCCTGAGGTGGGAGGGAGACATTGAGAGCCTCAGATTTTTGAAAATTAATTTTAAAGTTAGACAGCGCTGCAAATGACCGGAATTCGGCAATCAAGTTTGGTACCGAAATATGGGACCGTGAGAGGAAAAACAATAAATCGTCCGCATATGCTGCGACTTTATGAGTCGTGGCCCCCACCTGTACCCCCGCAACATCTGGGTTGGCTCGGACATGGCATAGGAAGGGCTCCAGACATAGCGTAAAGATCAAAGGAGATAGTGGACAGCCCTGGCGGGTTCTGTTGGAAATGGGAAAGGCGGAGGAATGATGCCCGTTAACCTTCACCGATGCCGAGGGGGATGAGTACAGACTCAGAATCCAGCTGAGCATTCCCCGGCCCATACCTATGTAGGATAAAGTCTCCTGGAGGAACGACCAGTCAAACCAGTCGAATGCTTTCTCGGCGTCAGTGGAGAGCACAAAAGCAGGGACCGAGGAGACGGTAATGTGCTCAATGATATTGACTGCTCGAATAGTATTATCTCTAGACTCTCTCGTGGGGAGGAAGCCCGTCTGATCCCCATGAATTATTGTCGATAAAAACTGTGCGATTCAGGTAGCCAAGATCCTTAAGAAAAGTTTTAAGTCTAAATTTAGAAGGGAGATGGATCGGTAACTACTACATTGGGAGGGATCTTAATCCTCCCTGGGGATTACTGTGATGTGAGCCCTCAACGTGTCTGCAGGTAGCGATCTACCTTCTGTGATGGAATTAAACACCGCAAAAAAAGGACTAGTGAGGAGAGGAGTAAGTTTTTTATAATATGCCAGAGAAAGACCATCGGGCCCTGGGGCCTTACCAGTAGGTGAGTTCTTGAGAGCTGCAAGAAACTCCTCTGCTGTAATCGGGGTGTCTAGGCTAGACACCGCTTCTTGCGGTATCTTTTGTAATCCCGAGGATTGGAGATACGATCTGATGACATCCTGCCTAGAACTCGGAAGCGGAATGCCTTCAGAGTCTTTGAGGTTGTACAACTTTAAATAATAGGCGCGAAAGGTTTCCGCTATTTGTTCCGGCGAGTGTACCTTTATGCCCTCAGGTGTAGTAATGCAGGGGACATACATGCGTATCCGCTGGGCCCGCAATGCCCGTGCTAGCGTGCGGCTCGGATTATTGTCAAATTCAAAATAATGTCTACGGCATTTAATAAGAGAGGCCTTGGCTGCCGCGAGAGTCAACGTGCGCAGTTTATCCCTTAACCTTATTAGTTCCGCCCCCGAGCTCGGGTTCAGTAGCCTTTTATGAGTGAGTTCCAGGGCGTGTATTTTCCCCACTAGATCTGTAAATATCGTTGCACGTTTCTTTTTGAGTCTGGAACCAATTCATATGAGAACTCCTCTCATGACGCATTTATGGGCTTCCCAGACTGAAAGAGGGTTAGAATCAGCCGTAAGATTAGTGTCCAAATAAAATCGGAGTTCAGACATCACTTCCTCCAAGACCACAGGATCCTGAAGCAATGAGTCGTTCAGACGCCACTGCCACAGCGTCGGGTGTAAGGAAGGGAGGGACATGGTTAGAGTGATCATGGCATGGTCTGAAAATGATATGGAATCTATTGAAGCTGAGGAAAGGAGTGTAAGCTGGGGGTGACAACAGCAGAAAATAGTCTATACGTGAGTACGTATTGTGCGGGTGAGAGAAAATAGTATAGTCTCTCTCTTGTGGGTGTAGTATGCGCCAGGGGTCTACTATTTGATGTGAGTGGAGCAAACGCCGTAGACGACGAGTAAAGGGCTTGGCTACTGCAGGCTGGATCGTCGTGGTATCTACTCTGGGATCCAGGGTCATGTTAAAGTCACCGCCGAACACCAGCGTCCCCTCCGCAAAGTCATCTAAGGCAGTCAAGACCTCCTCTACCAATGTCAGTTGACCCGTGTTTGGTAGGTAAATTTTGGCCAAAGTCATGGTGCAGTCTGCAATCTTACCTTTCACGAATATGTATCGTCCCGCGTCATCTGTGTGACATCCCAAGCACTTCCAAGGTACGAAGTTCGCTACAAGAATGGACACACCCTTGGTTTTAGAGTCCGGAGAGGAGCTGTGGTATACATCTGGGAATCTCGAGTTGCGGAGCGACGGCAGCTGGTCGGAGCGGAAGTGCGTCTCCTGCAAGAAGACCACCTGCGCCTTTTTTTTCCAGAGAAGATGTAGCAATGAGGATCTTTTCTCCGGTATATTCAGGCCCTGGACATTCAGAGAGGCAATCGTTAGGTTAGACATAATGCGAACGGTGTTATGACCCCGAGGATAAGGGGAGCGGAGTGGGAGGTGAGGAGTGGATCAGACAGAAGCGGAGAAAGGAAAGGTAGGGGAGACAGAGAAGAGGACAGTAGCAAGAGAAAAAGAAGAGCCCAAAGGCTCCAAGGGACTACTGTGGATTGCGCGACCCAAAAAAAACAGGACGGGCAAGACCACAGGTCAACAAGGTGGAGTTGTAGAAAGACACAGCAACACAAGGCATCCGGAGCGTCCAGACAATATACTGTATAGGTCACATTTAGGCATTAACAGGATGGCCACTGCAACTCCAGACTAACGTTGGGCCCAGGCAATAAGATAACCCAAACCCCCACCCTCATGACATAACATTGATAACATGGCCTCCACCACCCACAAGTCCAACAGTCCCGTTAGTACTTGATAGCCCTGCAACCAATGCAGAGCCGCTGTAACGGGATCTGCGGTGGGACCGTACTCCAGGCCTGCAACCACGAACACTGGCCACATGGAACTCTGCCGGCGAGGGTCACGCTGTAAAGGTGAAGAGGAAAAAACGGTCAGTCAGATCCTTCACATTTAGTTTCCCTCACGAGGACTACGCGCCGTGCTTCTGGGTCCCTCAGCTCGCTGCTCTGGTCGTCTCTGAAGAGTCGTCGGATCTCTCCTAAGCGGTAAAGGAGGCGGTGGCAAAGTCCAATCCGGGACCCTCTCAGTTTCCAGAAATCGAAAGGCCTCCGTGAGGTCATGAGGCGTTTTAACGGCAAAGGTTCGGCCAGCCTTCCGAAGGATTATATGGAAAGGGTGACCCCACCGATAAGAGGCTCCTACCCGCTTAGTGGCATCTAGTAGCGGTTTAACGATACGCCTCATGTAGAGTGTAAGACGGGAGACATCAGGAAGGATCAAGACTTCAGCCCCGTAGTAGGGAACCGAACCACGGTCCCATGCGTTACGCAAAATGTCCTCCTTCTGTCTGTAGAAATGGATTCTACAGATCACATCTCTGGGGCGGTCGAAGTCCCTGACTCTAGGGCCTGCTGTGCGATGCACCCTGTCCAACTCCAATGGCGTTCCCGATGCGTGATTCAACAACTTATTAAAGATGGAGGACACCACTTCCTGCAACTCTTCTGAGGGCACTGACTCAGGGATCCCCCGTAGCTTAAGATTATTGCACCTGTCTCTGTTTTCGATATCATCCACATGAAACGCAAAGTCTTTCAGACGCATTGCCTGATTATTCACAGTTGTGGAGAGTGTTGACAATTCAGAGGTTAGGGACCGGTTGTTGTTCTCCAGGCGAGTAACCCTGTCGTCCAGAGAGTGCACAGATTGTGAGACTTCCATCAGGGCTTTGGTCTGTTTTTCCTCTAGCTGCGACATGTGCGCCGCCATGTCACATCGAGTGGGGAGAGCTCGTACCATCTCCCACAGGCCCGCTAGGGTACGATCCACCTGTGTGCCCAGCTCCTGAACCCCCATGGAAGGCACCTCCGGCAAGGGGGAAGCCGACAGGAGAGCCGCCGGGAAGTCCAGTGATAGCCCCGGCAGGGCGCACGTGGTCGGGGCAGTGGAGGACGCCATGACACCTGCAGCAGCGCGGCCGTCAGGTTTCTGGTGTGGGACTGGTGCCGGCTGCAGGAAACGCACCAAGGAGGGCTCGCGGGAGGCTCTGGGTGTGCCGGGCTTAGATTTGCCCCTTGGCATGTCGTTTGGGTCCGGTGACGGGTGAGTATGTACTGTACAATCTGCTGATGTGTCCGGAGCTCCGGGTCCGTGCTGCCTCACACCACCATATCCAAGCCACGCCCGAAAATATTTTTTTATTGAACTAAAAACTCCCCCACACAACCCTCTTTCACCATTTTATTTATTTAAAAAAAACAAAAAACGTAGATCATCGCAGTAGTCCAGCGAATATACGATGTAGTCCAAATGGTCCAGTGGAACCTGCAAAACAAAAAAAATTATAAAGTTAATAATATGAAAAATATAAATATTTATACTCACCTACAGCAGACGTCTGTCTTCCCCTGCGCTGCAAAAAAAATAAAAAATAGAGGTCAATGATCTTGGATGGAAACTAGAGATGCAGCAATATTAAAGTTACCAATAATTCTGGCGCATCATGGAGCTCCCCTCCACTCATGAAGCCGCTCCAAAAAAACAAACACACCACCTCCCAACGCACCTCCACACACACATGTACCCCGCCAAACACACATACCTCGCCACACACACACGTACCCCCCCAGCCTAGAACTATACTATATGTCAAGAAAGATAGATATGAGATAGATAGATAGATAGATAGTGTAACGTCCGTGGTCGCAGACCGCAGACTCTATTCATCCTGCAGACGTCTTCCTACCCGGAGATGCCAGCACATGCGGCCGTCCTGTCCTGCAGTGACCACTAGGGTGAGCTCATTCCCGGCCTTAAAGGGCCAGCGCGCACACATGTTAAAGATTTGACTGATTGCTAACAGATCACAATGGACTATAAGAAGGGCCCTGCCCCTTCACTCATTGCCTGAGCATTGTTGTGTTTTCCCTTGTCAGTCCAGCAAATGCTCCCTTGGTGTTTTCCTGTTCCCAGTGTTCCCGTTCCTGCTACCTGTATCCTATATCCCGTGCTGCCTTGTTCCTATGCCTTAAAAAGTTTGAGTCGTGCTGTGTTACACCACGTCTGGTGTCTGCTGCCAAGGTCCCATCTGAGCGTAGCCATCGCTACTGTCTGGACTATCACAGGTACCCTTGCTCGGACCATAGACTTTACTTGGTACCCTGTTTGGCCAGCTGCTATCCCGCTACAGCGGTACGGCCCAGTAGGTCCACATACCCACAGATCGTGACAGATAGATAGATGATAGATAGATATGAGATAGATTGATATTTAAAAATAAAAAAGTGTTTTATTACTATTCACGTTCTCCTGACACCCTGCGACGAGTAGGGGGGACGTGACGAGGGGGGGTCCCACGACGAGGAGGGGTGCAACACCCCCGCCACAAACATACAAAGAACACACACACACACACACACTTACCTGCAGTGCGGCCGGTCTCCAAAATTGCGCCGGCTTTTCCCCTATAAACCAGCTTCTATGCTGGTCGCTATGAAATGCGCAGGGCCACCATGAGGAATTTCTGGGCCCCATACAGCCAAGATGTCTGGGCCCCCCCTCCATTACCGGGGTTGGGCAATGGAAAGTGTGGCGCTCACGTTTGTACATTATACGCATTAACTGATTTTGGTGCTGATGTCAATTACAGTGAATGAAACTATGGAGCAGGCAGTGACCGGTTAATGCTCTGGATTCTGTTCTTTTTAGCAAAACGTATACCAGTGGCATACAGTGGGATACGTCGCCCGGGGAATGGCCATGTGGAAAATCCTGAAGTCACTCTCCATAAATGGACAGTGTTGTCAGAAGCTTTCCCAGGGCTGGAGTCCCTGGGCAGAGCTTCTACTAGCACTCTGCCCAGGGACTCTGGCTTTGCAAAGCCTGAGTCCATGGCCAGAGAGTCGGCAACGCTCTGGCCAGAGAGTCGGCAACGCTCTGGCCAGAGAGTCGGCAACGCTCTGGCCAGAGAGTCGGCAACGCTCTGGCCAGAGAGTCGGCAACGCTCTGGCCAGAGAGTCGGCAACGCTCTGGCCAGAGAGTCGGCAACGCTCTGGCCAGAGAGTCGGCAACGCTCTGGCCAGAGAGTCGGCAACGCTCTGGCCAGAGAGTCGGCAACGCTCTGGCCAGAGAGTCGGCAACGCTCTGGCCAGAGAGTCGGCAACGCTCTGGCCAGAGAGTCGGCAACGCTCTGGCCAGGGATTCCGGCCCTGGAGAATCTCCTGACGTCACTTTGCATACATGGACAGTGATGTCAAGAGCTTTCCCAGGGACAAAGTCCAGGGGTAGAGCACTTGTGATGCTCTGTCTAGGGACACCGGCATTGGGTAGCTCCTGACATCAGTCCACATACTAATGTCAGGAGCGGTATACGTTTTTTTGTGGAATCTCTCAGGATGGAACAGCGAAGTCTACTACGCTATTTCATCCTTCAAAAATAAGTTAAACCGACGTCTACCAGCCCGACGGAGGCTAAAAGGACAGAATGGAAGTCACAAGGCGGGGTGTGGACCCTACTGGGCCGTTCCGCGTAGCGGGATGGCAGCTGGCCAAACAGGTAAGTACAGAGTTCAATACACCATGTTCCAAATTATTATGCACATTGGATTTAAGTGTCATAAACATTTCATTATTAGTTTTTCAATGAAACTCATAGATGGTATTGTGTCTTAGGGCTCTTTGGATCATTGTAATCAATCTCAGACACCTGTGATAATTAGTTTGCCAGGTGTGCCCAATCAAAGGAAAACTACTTAAGAAGGACATTCCACATTATTAAGCAGGCTACAGGTTTCAAGCAATATGGGAAAAAAAAGGATCTCTCTGCTGCCGAAAAGCGTGAAATAGTGCAATACCTTGGACAAGGTATGAAAACATTGGATATTACAAGAAAACTTAGGCATGATCATCGTACTGTGAATAGACTTGTGGCTGATTCAGAGCACAGATGGGTTTGTTCAGATAAAGGCATAATGAGGAAGGCTTCTGCCAGACAAATTAATAGGATTAGGAGAGCAGCTGCTAAAATGCCATTGCAAAGCAGCAAACCGGTATTTGAAGCCGCTGGTGCCTCTGGAGTCCCGCGAACCTCAAGGTGTAGGATCCTCCAGAGGTTTGCAAGTGTGCATAAAGCTATTATTCGGCAACCCCTAAACAATGCTCACAAGCAGAAACAGTTGCAGTGGGCTCAGAAATACATGAAGACTAATTTTCAAACCGTGTTGTTTACTGATGAGTGCCGTGCAACCCTGGGTGGTCCAGATGGATGGAGTAGTGGATGGTTGGTGAATGGCCACCATGTCCCAACAAGGCTGCGACGTCAACAAGGAGGTGGCGGAGTCATGTTTTGGGCTGGAATCATGGGGAGAGAGCTGGTAGGCCCCTTTAGGGTCCCTGACGGTGTGAAAATGACCACTGCAAAGTACGTAGAGTTTATGACTGACCACTTTCTTCCGTGGTACAAAAAGACGAACCGTGCCTTCTGTAGAAAAATTATCTTCATGCATGACAATGCACCATCTCATGCTGCAAAGAATACCTCTATGTCATTGACTGCTATGGGCATAAAAGGAGAGAAACTCATGGTGTGGCCCCCATGTTCCCCTCAACCTTATTGAGAACCTTTGGAGCATCCTCAAGCAAAATATCTATGAGGGTGGGAGGCAGTTCACATCAAAACAGAAGCTCTGGGAGGCTATTCTAACATCCTGCAAAGATATTCAAGCAGAAACTGTCCAAATACTCACAAATTCAATGGATGCAAGAATTATGAAGGTGATATCAAAGAAGGAGTCCTATGTTAACATGTAACATGGCCTGTTAAGTTTTTTTTTATTGAAAGAGCTTTTGATTTCTGTAAATATGACCTCCTGATGCTGCAAATTCAACAAATTACCATTTTAGTTCTCTTTACAACTTTAAAATGTTTTGATCTCTGTTGTGCATAATAATTTGAAACCGTGCATTTTGATTTTTTTACTTCTAAAAAAAATTTGTTATCATTAGGAGATTTGTTCAATAAAATTTGCATTATACTCCAACGGTTGATGGCTTGAAGATTATACTGACTGTCATTTGCATCGACTATTTAGGAAAATCAGCGAAAAATAACATTTGCATAATAATTTGGAATGTAGTTCAGCGAGGATACCTGAGGCAATCGTAGATAGTAGCTAGGCAGACACGTCCAGGACCAGGCGGCGGAAGATGTCAGGAGAGGCATAGCAATTCAAGCGAGACTGTAGCACAGCACGGCAACAGCACAGCACGGCACTAGAACTGGGTAGCACGGAAACAGGAACAAGGTACACTGGGAAACTGGAAGACACTGGGAGACCATTATCACGGCAAACTATGGGTAACACACAACGCTCTGGCAAAGAGCAAGAGGGCAGAGCCCTTTTTATAGCCCAGGGCATCCTGGGCTAGATTGCAGACTTCCTGCAAAATGCGCGCACTGGCCCTTTAAGAGCGTGCACACGCGGGCGCGCCCGCCGGAGATAGTCTCGATGTTCGGAAGTGAGTACCGGCGCCTCACAGGAGGACGACGCTGCAAGCAGGTAAGATGTCCATGGCCACGGCCGTCGAGGTTTAAGGCAGAACGACGTACCGTGGCAATAGACGTTACAGTATCCCCCCTCTTGCGCCCCCTCTTCTTGGGACCAGAATCTCCTTTATTTCGAAAGTCCCCGATGAGCCGCCAGGGACCACTGTAGAACTAGGAGTCCTGGAGTAACGGTTCAGGTCCACGGATTTCAGCAGGGAGACGTGGAAGGAGTTAGGAATCCTGAGGGTAGGGGGAGCCGAAGCTTGTAGGATACCGGGTTGATCTGTAGCAGGATTTCGAAGGGTCCGAGGAACCTAGGGGCAAATTTGCACGACGGCACCTTCAGCTGGATATTCTTAGAAGACAACCGAACTTTAGTCCCAGGAAGTAACTGCGGAGGCGCCCGTCTTCTTGTATCTGCCTTTCTATTCATGCGGTCCACCGCCAACAGGATAGAAGATCGGGTCTGTTGCCAAATCTGTAGACAGTCCCTGAAGGTCGAGTCAGCTGCAGGATCCTGGGACATAGTAGAAACAGGAAGAGGTATACGATGCTGACCATAGACGATGAATAATGGACTGGAAGTGGTCAACTCACTGGTGTGGTTGTTATAAGAGAACTCTGCCCACGGGAGCAACTGCACCCAATCATCATGGCGCCTGGAAATAAAGTGACGTAGATAGTTCTCCATGATCTGGTTAACTCTCTCGACTTGCCCATTGGACTGGGAATGATAGGCCGAAGAGAAGTCCAATTTTACACCGAGGAGGCCGCAGAGTGCTCTCCAAAACTTCGAGGTTAACTGGACCCCTCGGTCCGAGACAATATGTAGGGGCAACCGTGCAGACGGAAGATGTGTTGTATGAAGAGGTCAGCCAATTGCGTAGCAGACGGCAGGCCGGTCAAGGGAATGAAGTAAGCCATCTTGGAAAATCGATCCACCACCACCCAGATCACACTGCAACTCACAGAAGAAGGAAGATCCGTGACAAAGTCCATAGCGAAATGTTGCCAGGGGGCAACGGGCACAGGCAGTGGTTGGAGCAAGCCAGCAGGTATGGAGTGAGCAACTTTATTTGCTGCATATACCGTGCATGAGGAGACAAAGTCCATAATGTCTTTGGGTAGCGTGGGCCGCCAGAACTGACGGGTGATTAGATCTTGGGTCTTACGAGCACCCGCGTAACCTGCCAGCTTGGAACTGTGACCCCAGCGAAGAATGCTTCCTCGGTCAGCCAGACGTACTAAAGTCCTACCCGGAGGAATGTCTCTAACTTGCAGGGGATTCAGAGAGAAGATGCAGGATGGGTCAATAATATTCTGTGGAGATTCCATGGCGTCCTCGGTTTCAAAAGATCTAGACAAGGCGTCGGCCCTCACATTCTTGTCGGCAGGTTGGTAGTGGAGTTGGAACAACGACCACCTGGGTTGACGAGGATTCAACCGCTGGGCCGTCTGTAGGTAGGTCAAATTCTTGTGATCCGTGAAGATCAGGATAGGATGAACCGTGCCCTCCAGCAGATCCTACAGAGCCAGCTTGATGGCCAATAACTCCCAGTCCCCAATCGAGTAGTTGCGCTCTGCGGAAGAAAACAGCTTAGAATAGTAGCCACATACCACAGCCTTGCCTTTCGATCCTCTCTGGAACAACAGTGCACCAGCACCAACCGAGGAAGCGTCCACCTCTAACGAAAACTGTAGGGATACATCAGGATGGTGCAGAATGGAAGCAGACGTGAAGGCTTTCTTTAGCACCTTCCCGCTCCTCGGCGTACTATTAGGTCATGGTAACTATAGCGTTCGCACTCCATGACCTAATAGTACGTCTCGGGAGTAACGGCCGTTTCGGCCGTCCTCCCGACACATACAGGAGCTGTGACAGCTGCTGTCTTGTTCAGCAGCTGTCACAGCTCCTACAGTGGGGACCGATCGCTGTGTCCCCGCTGATTAACCCCTTAAAAGCCGCATTCTATAGAGATCGCGGCTTTTTAGGGGTTAAGCTGCCATCGCCGGCCTGCTACATGATAGCGGCCGGCGATGGTGACTATGGCAACCGGACACCAAACAATGGCGTCCGGCTATGCCATAGACGGAAGCCTAGTGGGTCCGGACAACGTCAGGACCCACTATGCTTGCTCTCAGTGAGTAGCTGACAGTTCTAATACACTGCACTACGCATGTAGTGCAGTGTATTAGAATAGCGATCAGGGCCACCTGTCCTCAAGTCCCCTAGTGGGACAAAGTAATACAGTAAAAAAAAACGAGGTGTAGAAATAAGAAAATAAAAGTTTTAAAAGTATTAAAAGTAAAAATCCCCCTTTTTACCTTATCAGTCATTTATTATTAATAAAAATATATAAACAAACAAATAAACTATACATAATTGGTATCGCCGCGTCCGTAACGGCCTGAACTACAAAATTATTTCGTTATTTATCCCGCACGGTGAACGCCGTAAAAGAAAATAATAATAAACCGTACCACAATCACAATTGTTTGGTCACTTCACCTCCCAAAAAATGGAATAAAAAGCGATCAAAAAGTCGAATGTACCGAAAAATGGTACTGATCGAAACTACAGTTCGTTACGCAAAAAATAAGTCCTCGCACGGCTTTATTGATTGAAAAATAAAAAAGTTCTGGCTCTTAGAATAAGGTAACACAAAAAGTGAATTATTTTTTACCAAACGTATTTTATTGTGCAAACGCCATAAGATATAAAAAAAAACTATAAACATCTGGTATCGCCGTAATCGTATCGCCCCGCAGAATAAAGTGAATATGTCATTTATAGCGCACGGTGAACGCTGTAAAAAAAATAGAATAAAAAAACAATAGTAGAATTGCTGTTTTTTAGTCACCACGCCACCTAAAAATAGAATAAAAACTGATCAAAAAGCCGCATGCACCCCAAGAAAACTACAATGGATTCCTCAAGGGGTCTAGTTTCCAAATTACGGTCACTTTTGGGGAGTTTCCACTGTTTTGGCACCACAAGACCACTTCAAACCGGACATGGTGCCTAATTAAACAGAGGCCTCAAAATCCACTAGGTGCTCCTTTGCTTCGGAGGCCGGTGCTTCAGTCCATTACCGCCCGAGGGCCACATGTGGGATATTTCTCAAAACTGCAGAATCTGGGCAATACGTATTAAGTTGCGTTTCTCTGATAAATCCAATTGTGTTGTAAAAAAAATGGAATAAAGCGGATTTTCTGACAAAAAAAAAATGTAAACTTCACCTCTACTTTGCTCTAAATTTCTGTGAAACACCTAAAGGGTTCATAAACTTTCTACATGCTGTTGTGAATACTTTTAGGGGTCTAGTTTCTAAAATGGGGTGTTTGATAGGGGTTTCTAATATATGGGCCCCTCAAAGCAACTTCAGAACTGAACTGTAACCTAAAAAAATAAATAAATGAGGCAATACTTCGCTTCTTACATTATACTGATAATGAGCCGTGCCCACCCCGAGATGACCCCAGTTTTGACCGCTTGTATAAACGGAGACCCCTATTAGACTGTTTCAGTGCCCGGTTTTCCCAAGCATTCACCCCCAAGAAGTGTATTTCTATTGATGAGTCCCTGGTACATTTTAAAGGGAGGGTTCAATTCCGCGAGTACCTGCCAGGTAAGAGGGCAAGGTATGGCGTGAAGATGTCTAAGCTGTGCGAGAGTGCATCAGGGTATACCTACAGGTTTAGGATATATGAAGGAAAGGCCACCCCCAAACCAGACTGCATCCTGGACTACAATAGCCAGGGCCGCCATCAGGTATTTCTGGGCCCCATACAGCCATGATGTCTGGGCCCCCCTCCTCCATTACCGGGGGTGGGCAACGGAAAGTGTGGCACTCACGTTTGTACGTTATTCGCATTAAATGATTTTGGTGCTGATGTCAATTACAGTGAAGGAAACCATGGAGCCGGCAGTGACCGGTTCATGCTCCGGATTTTGATCTATTTAGCTAAAACGTATCCGACTGTATGGTATATAGTGGGATACGTCGCCTGGGGAATGGCCATGGGGAAACTACTGAAGTCACTGTCCATGAACAGGGCTGGAGCCTTCTACTAGCGCTCTGCCCAGGGACTATGGCGCCGCTCCTGATGTCCATATACATAAAGTGACGTCCGAAGCTGCACAAAGCCTGAGTACACGGCCGGAGCGTTGGCAACATTCTGGCCAGGGATTCCGGCCCTGGAGAATCCCCTGATGTCACTTTACATATATGGACAGTGATGTCAGGAGCTCCCAGGGACAAAGTCCACGGGTAGAGCACTTGTGATGCTGCCTGGGGACTCTGGAATAACAAAGTTTACTACGCCATTTCATCCTTCAAAAAGAAGGTAAACCGACGTCCACCAGCACGGAGGCTAAAAGGACATAATGGAGCCCTGTGAATTATCGTCTACGTTGTTTATACTGTAAGGTAGGAGATTTCCTGACTACACGATAAACTTAGGGCAACAATACGATGTGAAGGGGCCTTAAAGAGGCTCTGTCTCCAGATTTTCAAACCCCTATCTCCTATTGCAGCAGATCGGCGCTGCAATGTAGAGAACAGTAACGTTTTTTTTTTTCTTCAAAAACGAGCATTTTTGGCCAAGTTATGACAATTTTTATATTTATGCAAATGAGGCTTTCTAAAGTACAACTGGGCGTGTTTACAGTAAAAGTCCAACTGGGCGTGTATTATGTGTGTACATCGGGGCGTTTTTACTTCTTTTACTAGCTGGGCGTTGTGAATGGGAGTGTATGATGCTGACGAATCAGCATCATCCACTTCTCTTCGTTAACACCCAGCTTCTGGCAGTGCACAGACACACAGCGATGCGATGAAGTTCCTGTGGGAGGAAGTGAGTGACGTCACAGCGTGATCTCGCGAGGACACGCTGTGTGTCTGTGCACTGCCAGAAGCTGGGTGGTAACGAAGAGAAGTGGATGAGCAAACACGAGTTTTCTTAAAAAACTTCTGAAAATCAGGAGCTGTTTTCCCTTGAATATCTCTGTATTTTCAGACTGTTTTTGCTAATTGTGTGAACATATCCTAAGGCCTTATTCACACGACAGTGTCCCGCCGTTTTTCCCGGGCGGTTTGCATTCGTTTTGCATCTGTTCCGGGCCGGGCAGGTCTGGACAGTGACATCAGGGGCAACTCCTGAAGGGGAATCCCCATGTGGCCGGTGATTCCACTTCAGGAAAAGCCCCTGTCGTCTGTGTCCATTTATGGACACTGAACGTTACTGGCTTCTCCTGGTGTGGAATCCCCGGTCACAGAGTGTTCGGGGATTCCGCTTCAGGAGTTTCCCTTGATGTCACTGCCCAGATATGGACAGAGACATCAAGCGCTCTGTCCAGGAGCGGAATCCCCGAACACACAGGGATTCCGCTCCTTCAGGGAGCTAAAGTGGGGCTAGCACATAGCAGAGCAGGGACGAAGCTACAGCAGTAGCAGCCACAGCAGCCGCTAGCGGCGCCATCGGCCATGGTAGGTGTCGCCGCTAGCAGCTGTTATGGCTGCTATAGCTGCAGCGATGCCTGAAGAAGCGCCAGGGCGGAAAGGAGGCTGATTCGCCGGGCCAGGGCGATTTGGGAAGGGAGCCAGCGCAGCGCCCCCTTCCACCTGCTTTACACCCCAGCCCTGCCACACAGTACCCCTGCACATAGCAGAGCAGGGACGTTGCTACAGCAGTACCCCCACAGTATTACCTCCAGCATAGAGCGCTTCTTCTGAATGAGATACACTCCTCCTCCTCACATGCACTCTGCGCTGTGAGGAGGAGAGAGCGACGGTAGACACGGCCATCACTCTGGAAACATTCCGGTGATGGCCGTGTATTACCCGGCCCCATAGACTTCTATGGGAGCCGGGCGACCGGGTAAACGGCCGAAAATAGGGCATGTCCCATTTTTTGACGGCCGGTTTTCCCGGCCCGTCAAAAAATCGGTCGTGTGAATAGCCCTTTAGGGGTCTATTGTTCCTACTGCAGCCGGGCGACGGCTGATTTATGAACGGCCGTCATCCGGCCGGGAAACCCTGTCGTGTGAATAAGGGCTAATAGGCATGCAGCTTATTTAACCCCTTCCCTCCTCAGCCATTTTTTGGATTTTAACTTTTGTTTTTTCCTCTCCACCTTCCAAAAGCTATAATTTTTTTTACTTGAGGGCTTGTTTTTTGCGGTACAAGTTGTAGTTTTTCATGGCACCATTTATTGTACCGCATAATGTACTGGGAAGATGAAAAAAAATTATTTGTGGGGTGAAATGCTGCACGTGCATGACGTTCTGACAAACCCCATTCACATGAGTTGGGGCTTATTCAGACTAACGTGTTAATCGTCCGTGTGAAGGACGTTTTTTTAATGGCCGTCACACGGCTGCGTGTATTTCTATGGGGCTATTCACACGGTTGTTGGTCTAACGGATCGTGTGAAGGGCCTGTAAAAAAAATAGGACATGTCCTATTTTTGTGCGTTTTCACGGATCCCTCAATAGACTCAAGTCTATGAGGGATGTGTGAAAACGGGTCCCGCACGGCTGCAAATCGGCCACAAAAAACGGCCGTTCTTCACGTCTGACTTCACACACATTGGTCTGAATATCGCCTTAGGCTTTATTCACACGAACGTGTCCGTTTTGCACGCGCAAAAAACGCTGCATTTTGCCAGAGCAAAAGTTCAGTGTGGCGTCAGCATATGGTGCGCGGATGCGTGATTTTCGCGCAGCCGGCATCATTATGACACTCTGTTTTGATGTTACAACACAGTAAAGAAGGGGGGGGGGGCTTTTGTTTCCCTTCACTTCTTTACCTTCTGTAGCGCGAATCACGTGCGTCACCCGGAAGTGCTTCCGTGTGCCGTGCACGATTTGCACGCACCCAATGACTTCAATGGGTGTGTGCTGCGCGAAACACGGGCAAGTATAGGACATGTCGTAAGTTTTACACAGCGCACACACGCTGCGTGAAATTCACTGACAGTCTGAACGGCCCCATTCACTAACATAAGTCCGTGCGACGTAATAAGTATCACGGACGTATAACACGTTTGTGTGAATAAGGCCTTATATTGTAATTTGTAGTGAATTTTCAGTGCGCAATCCGCACCAAAAATAGGAGGCAAGTAAGTGGCTTATTCAGATGTCCATGTTCGGTCTGTGATATACGGACCGTGTATCGGTCATATTTCCCGGACCGACCACAGTTCAGGGAGCCGGGTTTCTAGCATCACAGTTATCTATGATCATAGTCCCTCCGTTCCCGTGGGAATACTGTCCCCGGGCCCGTACTGAAAGCATCATTACAGTATGGGACAGTATTCCCGCAGAGAGGCAGGGACTCCCAGCAACACTGATAACTATGATGCTAGGAGTCCGGCTCCATGAATTGTGGTCAGCCTGTGAGATACAGCCGATACACGCTCCGTATGTCACGGACCGAATGCGGCCGTCTGAATAAGGCCTTAGTCTAGTTACACAGTGCGGTGAAATCCCATTTTTTTGCCACAATTTTTGCAAAAACGTGACTTGACCGCACTGTGAGAATATAGCCTGATAGCACTTTATGTTTTGTATCTTTTTTTTATGCAATTTTCGTAATTGCGGCACAAATCACGCGGTTTTGCCGCGACTTTTATATAATCGCGGCAAAAAAACGCTAGGAAAACGAAAAAATACCCAAAAACTTTTTAACCAACTTTATACAATCTACAAATGGGGTCAGGGGGATGGGAAGCAGGATGGATAGGGGAACATACTCACCAGCCTGCAGGTCCTGTCGGCAGTGTAGAGGAGCTGGGGGGCGGGATCTCCACACGCAGCTTCAGCACATGCTGCATCTTCCCCTCCAGTGAAGCTACAACAGGTATGCAGGGGCTGCCACGAGTGTTGCTAGGGGAGCGTCGCTAGGGGGTGCCGCAGGCGTTGCGAGGGGGGGCCCGTGAGCGTTGCGAGGGGGGGCCCCGTGAGCGTTGCGAGGGGGGGCCCGTGAGCGTTGCGAGGGGGGGCCCGTGAGTGTTGCGAGGGGGGGCCCGTGAGCGTTGCGAGGGGGGGGCAACAGTCCGAGGGGGGGGGCGACGGCAGCCCGGCGGGCCCCTTTTCTTCATCCATGTGGCCGGGCCCCTGACGGGAGTACCAGTAATACCCCCCTGATGGCGGCCCTGACAATAGCTACATGGGAGGGATGGACTTGTCAGATCAAATCCTGAAGCCCTACAGTGCCATGCGGTGTGGTATAAGAAGCTGGCCGGGCACATCATACAGATGGCTTTGTACAATGCGTACGTGCTACGTCGATGTGCAGGCCAGAGGGGAACTTTCCTGGAATTTCAAGAGGTGATTATCAAGAACCTAATCTTTAGGGACCAAGAAGGGGGGGCACCCAGTACTTCTGGAAGCGGGGCCACACGCATCGTACCAGGGCGGCAACACTTTCCAGGAGAAGTTTCCCAAACTGGCAAGAAGGGAAAAAGTCAAAAGAGGTGCAAAGTCTTCTATAAGGGATGACACAATATATCAATGTGAAACGTGTCCCGAATAACCAGAGCTCTGTATGAAAGAGTGTTTTAAAATTTATCATACATCCTTTGGTTTATAATTTACCCCAATTTTACTTACCCTGATGCACTCCGCACAGCTTATCCCCCCTCGTCTTTCCCCTCTGGGCCCAGCTGTGTGCCCAGGCAGCTGATAACAGCCACATGTAGGGTATTGCCGTACCCAGGAGAACCCACATTACAGTTTATGGGGTGTATGTCTCCGGTCAAAATGCTCACTACACCTCTAGATGAATGCCTTAAGGGTGTAGTTTTTAAAACGGAGTCACTTCTTGCGGGTTTCAACTGTACTGGTACCTCAGGGGCTTCTGCATACATGACTTCGCACTAGAAAATCCCCAGTAGGCCAAATGGTGGTCCTTTCTTTCAGAGCCCTCCCATGGGCCCAAACGGCAGTTTATCACCACAAATGGGGTATTGCGGCACTCAGAACAAATTGCGCAACAGAATGGGGTATTTTGTTTCTTGTGAAAATAAGACATTTTCAGCCAAAACTACATATTATTTGAAAAAAATAATTTTGTTTTCATTCCCAGCCCAATTCAAATAAGTTCTGTGAAAAAACTATGGGGCCAAAATGGTCACAACACCCATAAATGAATTCCTTGAGGGGTGTAGTTTCCAAAATAGGGTCACTTCTGGTGGGTTTCCATTGCTCTGATACCTCTGGGGCTCTGCAAATGCGACATGGCACCCTAAAACCAAACCAGCAAAATCTGCACTCCAAAGAACACACAGCGCTCCTTCCCCATGAGCCCAAACGGCAGTTTATCACCACAAATGGGGTATTGCTGCACTCAGGAGAAATTGGGCAACAAAATTGAGTATTTTGTTCCCTGTGAAAATAAGAAATTTTGATAAAAAATTACATCTTATTGGAAAAAATGTCATTTTTTTTAATGTCACAGCCCAATTGAAATAGGTGCTGTGAAAAAACTGTGCTGTCAAAATGCTAACAACAACCATAAATTAATTCCTTGAGGGGTGTAGTTTCCAAAATGAGGTCACTTCTGGCGGGTTTCCATTGCTTTGATACCTCTGAGGCTCTGCAAATGCGACATGGCACCCGAAAACCAATCCAGCAAAATCTGTACTCCAACAAACACATAGCGCTCCTTTCCTTCTGAGCCCTCCCATGAGCCAAAACGGCAGTTTATCACCACAAATGGGGTATTGCCACACTAAGGACAAATTGGGCAACAAAATGGGGTATTTTGTTCCCTGTGAAAATAACAAATTTTGATCACAAATGAAATTTTATTGGAAAAAATGACATTTTTTTCATTTCACAGCCCAATTCAAATACGTGCTGTGAAAAAACTGTGCGGTCAATATGGTAACAACAACCATAAATGAATTCCTTGAGGGGTGTAGTTTCCAAAATGGGGTCACTATTGGGGGATTCCTACTGTTTTTGCACCTCAACACCTCTTCAAACCTGGCATGCTGCCTAAAATATATTCTAATAAAAAAAGAGGACTCAAAATGCACTAAGTGCTTCTTTGCTTCTAGGGCTTGTGCTTTATTCCACGAGCGCAGTAGAGCCACATGTGGGAGATTTCTAAAAACGGCAGCATCTGGACAATACATATTTAGTAGTGTTTTTCTGGTAAAACCTTCTGTGTTACAGAAAAAAAAATGAATAAAATTGAAATTCAGCAAGAAAAATGAAATTTGCAAATTTCACCTCCACTTTACTTTAATTCCTGTGAAATGCCTGAAGGGTTAAAAAACGTTCTAAATGCTGTTTTGAATACTTTGAGGGGTCTAGTTTTTAAAATGGGGTGTTTTATCAGGGTTTCTAATACATAGGCCCCTCAAAGCCACTTCAGAACTCAAGAGGTACCTTAAAAAAAAGGCTTTTGAAATTTTCTTAAAAATATGAGAAATTGCTGTTTATCTTCTAAGCCTTGTAACGTCCAAGAAAAATAAAAGAATGTTCAAAAAACGATGCCAATCCAAAGTAGACATATGGGAAATGTGAACTAGTAACTATTTTGGGTGGTATAACCGTCTGTTTTACAAGCAGATGCATTTAAATTCTGAAAAATGCTATCTTTTCAAAATGTTCTCTACATTTTGCAATTTTTCACCAATAAACACTGAATATATCGACCAAATTTTACCACGAACATGAAGCCCAATGTGTCACGAGAAAACTATCTCAGAATCGCTTGGGTAGGTTTAAGCATTCCGACGTTATTACCACATAAAGTGAAATATGTCAGATTTGAAAAATGGGCTCCGAGCCTTAAGGCCAAAACTAGGCTGCGTCCTTAAGGTGTTAAGGATTCAAATGCGGCTTCAGCCTCCGGAGTCCACATCGTGGCATTCATACCCTTCTTAGTGAGGGTGGAGATAGGAGCAGTGAAAGATGAGAAGTTGGGAATGAACAGTCGGTAGAAGTTGGCGAACCCTAGGAAGCGTTGTATGGCCCTTAAGGCTTGGGGACGTGGCCACTCCAGGACAGCCTTTACCTTCTGGGGGTCCATCTTGAGGGCCTGATCGGAGATAATATAGCCCAGGAAGGATAGAGACTTCCTTTCAAACACACACTTCTCCAGCTTGGCATAAAGGCGATTCTCTCTTAGACGGAGCAACACCTGGCGAACATGACTTTGATGAGTTACTGTATCTGGGGAAAAAATCAAAATGTCATCGAGATACACCACAACACAAACATAAAGGAGATCATGAAAAATTAAATTGACAAATTCTTGAAATACTGCGGGGGCGTTACACAGGCCGAAGGGCATAACTAAGTATTCGTAGTGCCCATCACGAGTATTAAAGGCAGTCTTCCACCTGTCACCTCGACGAATCCGGGTCAGATTGTAGGCCCCCCGCAGGTCCAGTTTAGAATTTTTTTTCGCCCACCCCATATGCGATCAAACAATCCAGAAATCAAAGGCAGAGGGTACCGGTTCTTCACCGTGATCTGGTTTAGGCCTTGGTAGTCAATGCAAGGTCGTAGCGATCCATTTTTTTTTTTAACAAAGAAGAACCCTGCTCCGGCCGGGGATGAGGATTTACGAATGAAACCCCTCTCCAGGTTCTCCTTAATGTAGGCCGGCATGGACTGGGTCTCTGGCAAGGAGAGAGGGGACACTTTACCACGAGTAGGAGACGATTCAGGAACCAGGTCGATCGGACAGTCATATTCCCGATGTGGTGGCAAGGTCTCAGCCTCCTTTTTGTTGAAGACATCGGAGAACATGGAGAAACAGGAAGGCAACCCTGTCAAAGACTGAAGAGGGACAGGTTGTGGCGACTGGATATGACCCAGACAGCGGTCAAGACACTTCGGGCCCCACTGGAGGACCTCTCCAGAGTTCCAATCCAGGACAGGGACGTGCAGACGGAGCCAAGGCAAACCCAGTAGCACTAGTTTGACAGCCTTGGACAGGACGAACAGGGAGATGAGTTCAGCATGAAGGGCTCCCACTTGGAGTCTAAACGGCTTGGTTACGGACACAACTGGGTCAGGCAATGGCAGTCCATCCACCGAGGCAACAATCAACGGCCTTTCAAGCGGAATAGTAGGCAACTGAAGGAGATCCACAAGGTCCTAGCAGATGAAGTTGGCTGCAGAGCCAGAGTCCAGATAGGCAGAGACCGGATGGAACCTCTCCGGAACTGGATCGTATATTCGCCCACGGAGGTGTCCTCTTGGCAAAGGTTGAAGATGGCTGTGGCTGCCGATGAGACTCGCCCAGGCTCCTCAAAAACAGTTTGGAATATTCGCACGAACCCCTGGAAATCTTGGGTCTCGGGTCCCTGACGTTCCCAGATAGGATTAGCCCATGCCAGGGCCTTGCCAGTCAGGAGGGATATGATGAATGCGATCTTGGCTCCGTCCGACGAAAAAGCTCGAGAGTGGAGGGTAAAATGAATGTGGCATTGGTTCAGAAACCCCGACAAGCACTGGCATCTCCATCGAACCGAGAGGGCAATGGCAGCGAGAACCAAGGATCCGGACAGGAACTGCCAGGAGGATCGGCTTGAAGGACTTGCATAGAGGCAGGAAGAGAAGCAACTAGCGTCCCTAGCTGTTGCGCCATAGAGTCCACTGCCACAAGGAGCTGATCCTGCCTAGCTCGGAGATCCAACAGGTCCGCCTGCATGGCTTGGGTGGGTGCCAAGCCCTTGAATTGACAAGCGGTGTCCATGGCCATACTGTCGTACTGTCACGAGGCAGGGTGTGGACCCACTTGGCTGTTCCGCGTAGCGGGATGGCAGCTGGCCAAACAGGTAAGTACAGAGTTCAATAGTTCAGCAAGGATACCTGAGGCAATCGTAGATAGTAGCGAGGCAGGCGCGTACAGGACCAGGCGGCGGAAGACGTCAGGAGAGGCGTAGCAATTCAAGCGAGACTGTAGCACAGCACGGCAACAGCACGGCAACAGCACAGCACGGCACTAGAACTGGATAGCACGGAAACAGGATACAGGAACAAGGTACATTGGGAAACTGGAAGACACTGGGAGACCATTAGCACGCCAAACTATGGGTAACAAACAACACTCTGGCAAAAGAGCAAGAGGGCAGAGCCCTTTTTTATAGCCCAGGGCATCCTGGGCTAGATTGCAGACTTCCTGCAAAATGCGCGCACTGGCCCTTTAAGACCGTGCATGCGCGGGCCTCACAGGAGGACGTTGCTGCAAGCAGGTAAGATGTCCATGGCCACGGCTGTCAAGGTTTAAGGCAGAACGACGGACCGTGGCCATAGACGTTACAATGGAGCCCTATGAATTTTTGTTTACGTTGTTTATAGTGTACGCTAGGAGATTTCCTCTACAATAAATGTAGGGCAATAACACGATGTGAAGGGGACGTTAAGAGAGGGGGAAGCACTTGTGAGGATGAGGAGCACTAACTTTCTTACGTTGCCATTAAAGTCCAATGTGTTTTCACGCAGCAAAAAACTGAGGATTACACTTGGATTTCTGCCGCAGATGTGCCATAAGCGTGTAGCAGATCCGCACGAGAATTATTCCCATTGTCGTTCAAAGGGGCTTATCCTCGGCTTTTCCGTGCAAAATAAGTAGCATGCTTCTTATTGCTGTGGTGGATTTATTTTCATGGTGCGGACAAATATACACGTGGAAATTTTTTTGGAGCATATGAACTGGGTTGCGGAAACCTCATTCACATACATGGGATGCAGATTGTCTTTGAAATCCGCATCAAATCCAACACGTGTGAACGTGGCCTTAGGATGAGTTAAAAAAAAACTCTGTTAGGCCAAATGCATATGATGAATAGTACGTGCGGATTTGCCACATGTATTTGTGTGGCAGATCCGCAGTGTACTACAGTGCCAGCAAAGTAAATGTGTAATGTCCGTGGCTGCGGGCTGTCAGCTTCGTTCCCCCCTTGACAGCCGAAGCGACGAGTTGGCAAGCGCTGGCCCCAGCCTCCTCCTCAGGAGACGCCAGCGCTTGCGTCCACCCAGCTCAGCCAGATCCCGTGATGAACTTTGACCCGTGAGTACCCTGGACTATAAGAGGGTTCCAGCCCCCTTCTATGCCTGAGCGTTGTTGTGTTCCCTAGTTTGTCTATGTGATGGCCTCCTAGTGTGTTTCCTGATCCTGTACCAGTTCCTTGTTCCTGTTCCTTGCATTTCCATACCATCCTGATCTAGTGCCATGCTGAGCTGTATACCACACCTGTCTTGCTTCTCCACTCCTGACGTCTACCTGCTGCCTAGTCCCAGCCAAGCCTACCTTGCTACTGTCCGAGCTGCCACAGGTACCCTATATGAACTATAGACTTTCACCTATTCCCTGTTGGCCAGCTGCCCTACCGCCAAGGCGGTACGGCCCAGTGGGTCCACAGACCCTTCGTGACAAAATGAGAGCTGAAGAAATCTCATCTACACGTCGCAGATTTTTGCTGCATATAAATTGACCTGCGGTGCGTATTTTAAAATCTGCAGCAAGTCAATTTATTTTGCGTTTCCGCTTGCAAATTGTATCTGACCAGTTTTAAAAAAAAAATAACAAATCCACAGCATAAAACCTGCACCTAAGAATGCACTATTAGGGCTTGTCCACACGTTGCGGAAGTGCTGCGTTTTTTCCCGTCCGAAATTTCGGACCGAAAATACGTAGCAGAATACAGTAGCAGCAAAGTGGGTGTGATGTAACAAATCTCGCCCACACGCTGCGGAAAAATTCAGACCAGAAATTGACCTGTGGTGCGTATTTTTCAGACCTCAGCATGTCAATTCCTGCTGCGGAAAGTGGACTGAGTTGCTGCGTTTTTCAAAGGAGATGTCACCATCCCCCAACATTGTGAAAAACCCAGCAAAATACGCACCATTTTCTGCAGTAAAAAATGCAGGAAATGATGCGTTTTTTTTCTGCAGCGGGTCGTTTACGGCTGAAAATAGGCCGTGTGAACATACCCTTACAATGCAAAGGTTTCTGCAAATCCCTAGAAAAATCTGTAAGGCTACACGGACACCTTGAGAAATTTGGTGCAGAAAATCTGCATCAAAACTGCAGGTAAAGCTGCAGGTAAAATCCACACAGAACGGAATTGCTGCAGAAAATTTGTGCAGCAATTCCGTTCTGTGTGGATTTTACCTGCAGCTTTACCTGGAGTTTTGATGCAGATTTTCTGCACCAAATTCCTCAAGGTGTGCGTGTAGCCTTACAGATTTTGCTAGGGATTTGCAGCAACCCTTTGCATTGTAAGGGTATGTTCACACGGCCTATTTTCAGCCGTAAACGACCCGAAAAACAGCTAACAACACGGAGGCTGGACGCCTCCAAACATCTGCCGATTTATTTAAATGGGAAAAATGGAGTTTCGTTCCCGCGACGCGTAAAAAAGAAGTGCATTTCCCGTCTTGAACCGTTTTTGGAGCTGTTTTTCATTGTCTCAATAGAAAAACAGATTAAAAAATGGCTGTAAAGAATGCATCAAAAAATGCTTGATGCATAAAAAACGGCTGAAAATCAGGGGCTGTTTTCCCTTTAAAAGCTCCGTATTTTACGTTTGTTTTTTGTTTGCTGTGTGAACATACCCTAAAGGGTAAAATACGTTCCAATTCTGCAACATAATAGGCATGCTGCTGATTTAATAATCAGCAGCACGTTCTAATTTCCATGCAGATTTTTTTTAGCTGCATGTGCATGGTGTTTTGGAAATGAGTTAGGGCTTATTCATATGAACGTGTTAAATGTCAGTGTGATGGCCGTTGTTTTAACGACCGTCACATGGTTGCATGTATTTATATGGGGCTATTTACACAACCGTTCTTTTATCGGACCGTGTAAAGGGCCGTGAAAAAATAGTATATGTCCCATTTATGTCCGTTTTTACAGATCACTCAATAGACTCAAGTTTATGAGGGATCCGTGAGAATGGGTCCCACACAGTTACAAATTGGCAGTGAAAAACTGCCATTTCGCACACGTTCGTGAACATTTGCAGTGAATTTTCAGTGCGCAATCCGCACAAGAAATAGTAGACAAATCCGCCACTTCCAATGTGTCCTTGTTGAAACGTCTGTGTTCGGTCCATTTTATATGGACCGTATGTGGGCAGTATTTCCCGGAACGACCACAGTTCAGGGAGCCGGGCTCCTAGCGTCATAGTGATCTATGACGCTAGGAGTCCCTGTCTCTTGTCGGTAATACTGTCCCCGTTCCCGTACTGAAAACATGATTACAGTACAGGACAGTTTTCCCGCGGAGAGACAGGGACACCTAGCGGCATAGATAACAATGTTGCTAGGAGCCCGGCTCCCTGAACTGTGGTCGGTCCTGGAAATATGGCCGATACACGGTCCATACAAAACGGACCGAGCACGGCCATCTGAATGAGGCCTTAGTCTATTTACACAGTGCGGTCAAATCAAATTTTTTTGCAAAATGGCAACAAAAACTTTATTTTACTGAACTTTGACTATAGCCTAACAGCACTGTTTTACCATGTTTTGTACCCTTTTTTTAATGCAATTTTCATAATCATGGCACAAATCATGTGGTTTTGCCACGATTTTTAAAAAAACGCGGCAAAACTGTGCCATTTTTGCCGCGAATACGAAAATCGCGGCAAAAAAACGCTAGGGAAACAATTTTACCATGAGACACGTTGATAGTTACATAGTTAGTACGGCTGAAAAAAGACACATGTCCATCAAGTTCAACCAAGGGAAGGGAAAAGGGAAGGAAAAATTTCTACACATAGGAGCTAATATTTTTTTGTTCTAGGAAATTATCTAACCCTTTTTTAAAGCCATCTACTGTCCCTGCTGTGACCAGCTCCTGCGGTAGGCTATTCCATAAATTCACAGTTCTCACTGTAAAGAAGCCTTGTCGCCTCTGCAGCTTGAACCTTTTTTTCTCCAGACGGAGGGAGTGCCCCCTTGTTTTTTGAGGGGGTTTTACAAGGAACAGGATTTCACCATATTTTTTGTATGTGCCATTAATATATTTATATAAGTTAATCATGTCCCCCCTTAGTCGTCTTTTTTCAAGGCTAAATAGGTTTAATTCTTTCAATCTTTCCTCATAACTTAAATTCTCCATGCCCCTTATTAGCTTCGTTGCTCTTCTTTGTATTTTTTCCAACTCCAGGGCATCCTTTCTATGAACTGGAGCCCAGAACTGAACTGCATATTCTAGATGAGGCCTCACTAATGCTTTGTAAAGTGGCATTATTACATCCCTGTCCCGCGAGTCCATGCCTCTTTTAATACACGACAATATCCTGCTGGCCTTTGAAGCAGCTGATTGACACTGCATGCTGTTATTGAGTTTATGATTTACAAGTACACCCAGATCCTTCTCAACAAGTGAATCCGCCAGTGTAGCGCCCCCTAGGACATATGATGCATGCAGGTTGTTGGTACCAAGATGCATAACTTTACATTTATCTACATTAAACTTCATTTGCCAAGTGGACGCCCAAACACTTAGTTTGTTTAAATCTGCCTGTAATTCATGAACATCTTCCATAGTCTGAACTATATTACATAGCTTGGTGTCATCTGCAAAAATAGAAATAGTGCTATTAATCCCTTCCTCTATATCATTAATAAATAAGTTGAATAATAGTGGTCCCAGCACTGAACCCTGGGGTACACCACTTATAACCGGGGACCATTCAGAGAAGGAATCATTGACCACAACCCTCTGGATACGGTCCTTGAGCCAATTCTCAATCCAATTACAAACTATATTTTCTAAACCTATAGTCCTTAATTTACCCATTAGGCGTCTATGGGGGACAGTGTCAAATGCCTTTGCAAAGTCCAAAAACACTAAATCCACAGCGGCCCCTCTGTCTAGACTTCTGCTCACCTCTTCATAAAAACAGATTAGGTTAGTTTGACAACTTCTGTCCTTAGTAAAACCGTGCTGGCTGTCACTTATAATGCTATTTATTGTCACATAATCCTGTATATAGTCCCTCAATAGCCCCTCAAACATTTTCCCCACGATGGATGTTAAGCTTACTGGTCTATAATTACCCGGGGAAGACCTAGAGCCCTTTTTGAAAATAGGCACCACATTTGCCCTGCGCCAGTCCCTTGGCACTATACCTGTCACTAGAGATTCTCTGAATATTATGAAAAGGGGGACAGAAATAACTGAACTAAGCTCTTTAAGAATTCTAGGGTGTAACCCATCTGGTCCCGGAGCCTTGTGCACATTTATTTTATTTAATTTAGCTTGGACCATCTCTACATTCATCCAATTCAGTATATCAACTGATATATTAACAGCACTGGCACCGGCTACATCAGCTGCTCTTTCTTCTGTTGTATATACAGAGCTAAAGAACCCATTTAGTAACTCTGCCTTCTCTTGATCCCCTGTGATCAACTCCCCATTACCATTATCTAGGGGTCCTACATGTTCAGACCTTGGCTTTTTTGCATTTATATGCTTGAAGAATTTTTTAGGATTTGTTTTACTATCCTTGGCCACCTGCCTTTCATTTTGTATTTTTGCTAATTTTATTACATTTTTACAGATTTTATTAAGCTCTTTATATTTTACAAAGGCTACAGCTGTACCCTCAGATTTGTATTTTTTAAATGCCCTTTTTTTGTCATGTATTGCCCCTTTCACAGAAGGTGTAAGCCATGTGGGGTTTAATTTGAGTCGTTTATACTTATTACCTGTAGGAATAAATTTTGCACTATAATAACTCAAAGTAGATTTGAAAATCTCCCATTTATCATTTGTTCCATTATTTGACATTAGTTCTTCCCAGTCTATATCCTGAATTGCAGCCCTCATCCTGGGGAAATTGGCTTTCTTAAAATTAAATGTTTTTGCCCTCCCAGCCTGTGTTTGTTTTTTACAGTATAGGTAAAATGTAACTATATTATGATCACTGTTACCGAGGTTTTCACGAACATTGACATTCCCAACAAGATCTGCATTATTAGAAATGACCAGATCCAACAGAGCTTCACCTCTAGTCGGGTCTTCCACAAACTGGCCCATAAAATTTTCCTGCAACAGGTTGAGGAAATGTCTCCCCTTTGCAGTTGAAGCCGAACCATGACACCAATTAATATCCCGGAAATTAAAATCTCCCATTATCACTACAGTACCCGCCTGTGCAGCCCGCTCCATCTGTTTATATATCTGACCTTCCATCTCCTCAGTTATATTGGGGGGTCTATAGATTACACCAAAAGTAATTTTTTCAGTGTTTACCTCCCTTTCTAGTTCCACCCACAAGGTTTCAACCTCCTCACAGTCTTCACCCACTATTGTCTCTTTCACACTCGCCTTCATATCACTTCTCACATACAGACATACACCACCACCTTTCCTATTTGTCCTGTCTTTACGAAAAAGTGTAAAACCCTGTAGATTTACAGCCCAGTCATGTGAAGAGTCCAGCCATGTTTCAGCAACACCAACTATATCTATATTTTCTTCCAGTATCAAGGCCTCCAGCTCCCCCATTTTGCTTGCTAGACTTCTGGCATTTGTGAACATACACTTTAACTTGCCTGTCAGTTTTTCACTTTTATTATCAGAAATGTGATTTGACATTAATCGGTCCTTTTTATTTACACTGATGTTTTGTAACGAAAGGATCTCCTTATCTTGTTGTCTAGTCCTCTCCCCACATTCTGTTTCTCCCCCCACCAATATAGTCTGACCCCTCTCTAACCTGGCTACCCCTTTTTTTTCTACATTGACCTCCCTCCTCAGCCCTAGTTTAAATACTCCGCCACCCCAGCTAGAATTCTCTCCCCCAGCACAGCGGACCCCCTTCCATTTAGGTGCAAATCATCTGCAGAATACAGTTTGTACCCCAATGAAAAGTCAGCCCAGTGCTCTAGGAACCCAAATCCTTCTCCTCTACACCAAGACTTCAGCCATGCATTTAACTCCCTAAGCTCCCGCTGTCTTTCCTGTGATGCGCATGGCACAGGCAGTATTCCTGAGAATACAACCTTGGAGGTCCTTCCCTTCAGCTTGTAGCCTAGTTCTTTAAAATTATTCTTAAGGCTCCTCCACCTACCATTTATTCTGTCGTTGGTACCGACATGGACCACGACAGCTGGATCATCACCAGCCCCTCCCAGCAATTTGTCCACCCGTTCCACCACATGCCGAACCCTGGCACCAGGGAGACAGCAAACCATTCGGTTGAGGCGGTCTTGGCGACAAATTATTCTATCCGTCTTCCTGATTATAGAATCCCCTACAACTATCAATTGTCTTGGCTTGCCTGCATTACCATCCCGCCGACTACTAGCTGGGCTGTTCTCCCGGCTGTTAGGGAGATCAGTATCCACTAGGGCTGCCTTTTCTGAGACTGACACCCTCGCATCATCACCCAACCTGGCAATTTTGCTTGGAATGCCAGAAACCGGATCGGCCTTCCTTGTCTTTGACCCCTTTCTACTGCCCCTAACTACATTAACCCAGCTACTTACCTGATCCTGCTCACCCATGTCTTCACCCTCCAGTTCTAACCCACTAACTGCATGCTCTGTGAGCAGCAAGCTCCGCTCAAAATTGTCTATCCTCCTCAGTGTTGCATTCTGCTCCTCCAGATCTCTAATACGAGCTTCCAGGTGAACAACATGCTCACATCTGCCACAGAGATATTCACCCTGGAACTCCGGCTCCAGTCGTGTATACATATGACAAACTGTGCACTGAAGAAAACCTCCAATCTTGCTATCCATTATCCAAGTTACACCAAAACAGCGAACAATTGTCAAAGAAAAAGAAGAGTACTTACTGGGGCTTCAACTCCTCTTTTCAACTCCGGTTTTAGAACTCCACTTAGTTCACAAGCCACTTAAACCACCAAGCTCAGAAAGAGCAAGCTCAAAATGAGGTCTGATGACTAATTTATACCACCTGTGTCCAGTTAACCCCTTCCCCCTCGTCAACTGCTGAGCTGGAACGAATCTGCAAGGGAAAAAAAAAAAAATTTACAATTTTTTTTTTTAAATTGTGTGAGTTTTTGCTATCTTCTATTTGCTAGCAATCAAAACAGATTCACAAACACAGAAATACAGCAACACAATACAGAAGTACAGCAACACAATCCGGTTTTAGAACTCCACTTAGTTCACAAGCCACTTAAACCACCAAGCTCAGAAAGAGCAAGCTCAAAATGAGGTCTGATGACTAATTTATACCACCTGTGTCCAGTTAACCCCTTCCCCCTCGTCAACTGCTGAGCTGGAACGAATCTGCAAGGGAAAAAAAAAAAAATTTACAATTTTTTTTTTAAATTGTGTGAGTTTTTGCTATCTTCTATTTGCTAGCAATCAAAACAGATTCACAAACACAGAAATACAGCAACACAATACAGAAGTACAGCAACACAATCCGGTTTTAGAACTCCACTTAGTTCACAAGCCACTTAAACCACCAAGCTCAGAAAGAGCAAGCTCAAAATGAGGTCTGATGACTAATTTATACCACCTGTGTCCAGTTAACCCCTTCCCCCTCGTCAACTGCTGAGCTGGAACGAATCTGCAAGGGAAAAAAAAATAAATTTACAATTTTTTTTTTTAAATTGTGTGAGTTTTTGCTATCTTCTATTTGCTAGCAATCAAAACAGATTCACAAACACAGAAATACAGCAACACAATACAGAAGTACAGCAACACAATCCGGTTTTAGAACTCCACTTAGTTCACAAGCCACTTAAACCACCAAGCTCAGAAAGAGCAAGCTCAAAATGAGGTCTGATGACTAATTTATACCACCTGTGTCCAGTTAACCCCTTCCCCCTCGTCAACTGCTGAGCTGGAACGAATCTGCAAGGGAAAAAAAAAAAAATTTACAATTTTTTTTTTTAAATTGTGTGAGTTTTTGCTATCTTCTATTTGCTAGCAATCAAAACAGATTCACAAACACAGAAATACAGCAACACAATACAGAAGTACAGCAACACAATCCGGTTTTAGAACTCCACTTAGTTCACAAGCCACTTAAACCACCAAGCTCAGAAAGAGCAAGCTCAAAATGAGGTCTGATGACTAATTTATACCACCTGTGTCCAGTTAACCCCTTCCCCCTCGTCAACTGCTGAGCTGGAACGAATCTGCAAGGGAAAAAAAAAAAATTTACAATTTTTTTTTTAAATTGTGTGAGTTTTTGCTATCTTCTATTTGCTAGCAATCAAAACAGATTCACAAACACAGAAATACAGCAACACAATACAGAAGTACAGCAACACAATCCGGTTTTAGAACTCCACTTAGTTCACAAGCCACTTAAACCACCAAGCTCAGAAAGAGCAAGCTCAAAATGAGGTCTGATGACTAATTTATACCACCTGTGTCCAGTTAACCCCTTCCCCCTCGTCAACTGCTGAGCTGGAACGAATCTGCAAGGGAAAAAAAAAAAAATTTACAATTTTTTTTTTTAAATTGTGTGAGTTTTTGCTATCTTCTATTTGCTAGCAATCAAAACAGATTCACAAACACAGAAATACAGCAACACAATACAGAAGTACAGCAACACAATCCGGTTTTAGAACTCCACTTAGTTCACAAGCCACTTAAACCACCAAGCTCAGAAAGAGCAAGCTCAAAATGAGGTCTGATGACTAATTTATACCACCTGTGTCCAGTTAACCCCTTCCCCCTCGTCAACTGCTGAGCTGGAACGAATCTGCAAGGGAAAAAAAAAAAATTTACAATTTTTTTTTTAAATTGTGTGAGTTTTTGCTATCTTCTATTTGCTAGCAATCAAAACAGATTCACAAACACAGAAATACAGCAACACAATACAGAAGTACAGCAACACAATCCGGTTTTAGAACTCCACTTAGTTCACAAGCCACTTAAACCACCAAGCTCAGAAAGAGCAAGCTCAAAATGAGGTCTGATGACTAATTTATACCACCTGTGTCCAGTTAACCCCTTCCCCCTCGTCAACTGCTGAGCTGGAACGAATCTGCAAGGGAAAAAAAAAAAAATTTACAATTTTTTTTTTTAAATTGTGTGAGTTTTTGCTATCTTCTATTTGCTAGCAATCAAAACAGATTCACAAACACAGAAATACAGCAACACAATACAGAAGTACAGCAACACAATCCGGTTTTAGAACTCCACTTAGTTCACAAGCCACTTAAACCACCAAGCTCAGAAAGAGCAAGCTCAAAATGAGGTCTGATGACTAATTTATACCACCTGTGTCCAGTTAACCCCTTCCCCCTCGTCAACTGCTGAGCTGGAACGAATCTGCAAGGGAAAAAAAAAAAAATTTACAATTTTTTTTTTAAATTGTGTGAGTTTTTGCTATCTTCTATTTGCTAGCAATCAAAACAGATTCACAAACACAGAAATACAGCAACACAATACAGAAGTACAGCAACACAATCCGGTTTTAGAACTCCACTTAGTTCACAAGCCACTTAAACCACCAAGCTCAGAAAGAGCAAGCTCAAAATGAGGTCTGATGACTAATTTATACCACCTGTGTCCAGTTAACCCCTTCCCCCTCGTCAACTGCTGAGCTGGAACGAATCTGCAAGGGAAAAAAAAAAAAATTTACAATTTTTTTTTTAAATTGTGTGAGTTTTTGCTATCTTCTATTTGCTAGCAATCAAAACAGATTCACAAACACAGAAATACAGCAACACAATACAGAAGTACAGCAACACAATCCGGTTTTAGAACTCCACTTAGTTCACAAGCCACTTAAACCACCAAGCTCAGAAAGAGCAAGCTCAAAATGAGGTCTGATGACTAATTTATACCACCTGTGTCCAGTTAACCCCTTCCCCCTCGTCAACTGCTGAGCTGGAACGAATCTGCAAGGGAAAAAAAAAAAATTTACAATTTTTTTTTAAAATTGTGTGAGTTTTTGCTATCTTCTATTTGCTAGCAATCAAAACAGATTCACAAACACAGAAATACAGCAACACAATACAGAAGTACAGCAACACAATCCGGTTTTAGAACTCCACTTAGTTCACAAGCCACTTAAACCACCAAGCTCAGAAAGAGCAAGCTCAAAATGAGGTCTGATGACTAATTTATACCACCTGTGTCCAGTTAACCCCTTCCCCCTCGTCAACTGCTGAGCTGGAACGAATCTGCAAGGGAAAAAAAAAAAAATTTACAATTTTTTTTTTTAAATTGTGTGAGTTTTTGCTATCTTCTATTTGCTAGCAATCAAAACAGATTCACAAACACAGAAATACAGCAACACAATACAGAAGTACAGCAACACAATCCGGTTTTAGAACTCCACTTAGTTCACAAGCCACAGTATAAGACCGCACATAGTGATCTAGCAGGATCCCTATGCGCTGAGTGGAGAGAAGTGCATGACGCTGATTGGTCACTGATTGGTCAGCGTCATACACACCTCTGTACAACGCCCACTTAGTCTAAATTAAAAACACGCCCAGTTGGGCATTAAGAAAGTCATTAGCATAAAGCTAAAATCGCTCCTAACATGGTGAAAATAGATAATCTACATTCAGGGACCTTTCCGCATCCATGAAGTGGCTTTGTGTGTCACCCCTTGGTTTAGACCCTGGCTCATAGTGTTCAGTAACACTCATCTCGTGAGTTTTGGTATACACTGTACCATCTACCAAACCACTTTACGACGTTATACTCCCCTCCATCTTGGAGTTTTTAATCTCAGCATTTAAATGCTCAGACTGTCCGTCCAGAGACAATTTTTCACCGCACTGACCCGACCCCTCTGGGTTACTTCTATCAGACCCGGTAGTGGTAGTCTCTGCAGCAGTGTTAGGGCCCGCATCCTGCTTAGTGGTATAGCACCACTTGTTGCCCTTAGCAACCTGTCTGGTGTCACATGCAACTTAAATGGCTAGACCACACTCTGCATTAGTATCCATTAAACCAGCCTGGAAGACCCCCTCTATTGCTCCCGTTACCTCCTGGGAAAGTGTGGGCGCTACATGGGTCTCAACGTCTACATGTGAAAGACCTGCAAGGGTCAGAACTTCTAAGGGTGAAGTAGTAACCCTTCTCACACTATACATGGCAGTAGTTTCCTCATTGGTACCATTGACAGCCCCAACCTCTAGGGTAATGTTTTCATGTACATCTGGTTCACTACTGGGCGGTTCATTAGTGACCGAGGCCACAGCCACCAGCGCACACACCTCACTGACTCCACTGTCCAGGAACTCATGTGCGTCACTTAGGGCTACATTCACACTGGTGTGGTCGCTCAAATAAAAAGGTGGATCACTGCTGCTGGATTCAGCTGACTGAGGTGACCCCAACCACATTCTCAGACCTGTAGATTTTATCACCACTCCACTCACACATCACAGCAGTATACAGCTGGTTGCCATTAGGAACAGTGCACACATCACCTGCAACAGTCTTGTTATTGTGAACCATGACCTCTAGGGGCACACTTGAGCCATTAGTAACCTGTTTTACATCACATGTAATATCAGGGACAGAAGCATACACTATAGTAGCCTCCACTGAACACGACTTGAAGTCTACCTCCTGTGCTTCCCCAATCCCCATGGAATGAGTGAGCATTACATCAGTCTCAGTTTCTACAGCATAGGAATGACCTGTAGGGGGCAACATTTCTAAAGGTGCTGCAGTCACCTCTATTGCACCAGGCACATTTTCATCACCATCACTAGGTATGGCAGGGCTGTACTCCAGGTTACCACCATCAACAATCCCAACCTCTAGGGAAATCTCAGATACACCTGGCACATCTGTTTCCAAGGACACCTCCTCTGGATTACCATCAGTAACAGTACGCATAATACATGTGACACGCTCGACTTTCTCAACTACAGCCTCAAGGGGCACACTTGAACTAATTCCCTCTTCTGTCTCAGCTGCTGTTACATACTCATGGCTTAAAGACATGTTAGGCACAATTTTGGACATTTCACTAGTGTCATCACATAAACGCTGTGCATCAAATACATGTGCGTAATTTTTAGCAGGCATTTCCTGAATCACATTATCACTTGACATCATTACGACTGGTGCGTTTTCCCTTTTTGGCAGTGGAGCAGCACACCCTGCAGAGGACTTTTCCCTGTAATGCTTATCGGAGATATTGCCTTTCTCCCACAACTGCCAAAAATGAGGGAAGTCCCTTCCCAGCACAAACTCCTCATCAAGTTCCTGACATTTTATAAGTCTGTGCTGCACAGTCCCAACATCAGTTTCAAAGTCAATCAGAATGGTCTCACCCATCTCAGGATCCTTCTTCACGAACAGCAAAATGTCTGGATGCACCCTCGAGACCTCTTGGAGAAGATCCAGACGGACCAGTAGCGGAATCCCACCAATCAACACTTCACATGTCTTCTCTTGTGCTCTCTCTGGCCTCCTGACCAGAGAACAATCAGGTGCACATACATCCGCTCGATGGCATCTCCAACAGCGCTCCTTTTGTTGAACAGCCGCCACATGCTGTCGGGGTTGGTTGCTCCTAGCAACCACATCTGTGCGATTCAGCACACTTGTCTTTTTAACAGCTGCCCAACATTGCTTGGGAACACCTTTTCCATCCAGACAATAGTCCGCTTGCAAAGATTCCCACCATGGGTCCGGGTGGTTGCCCTTAGCAATGGTCCTCACAGATTGTATAACAGGTACGCATGCTCTTTGCTCTTTTCTGTGAACTGTCAGCAACACGTCAGGAGTACACAGCATCAATGCAGCTGGCGTTGAAAGGCATCCACTTGGCTTGGAAGGCTGTGTATACTTGGACAGTACTTGTGCCCTTAAAGACTCTCCATTTGCTTCCAACTGTGCCAGGAACCTCTGGTTATCCTCCCTCTGCTTGGCATTTGCTTCTTGCAGCTCCGCATTCGTTTGCACTATCTTTTTGAGGAGTTCCTCAATAAGACCCATTGCAATGGAAAAACAGTCTCTTTAATTGGGCTTCTGGCCATTTAAATTTCACTGCACACTTCTTGTGCCATTTTATTGGCCAAAGCAATTCTCCGCCATATGTGACATCCTGGGGACCACTTAGCTCATGGGATCGCCATCTCCCAGGTGAGATGGTTGGCACACATAGAAAGTTCACTCCAACTCCTTGAGTAAAAGGTTTAAACCAGCCGCAGCTAGCTTTATTGTCTTCACAACAGCAATCAGTGGTACAACAATAAACATACAAAACAAACCCTAGGCCGTCCAGCCTCTAACTAACACATTCAGTGTCCCTCACTATGTGACACTGAGCCTTGTGCCCAGCACCTCAAAACCTTCAGTTTTACCTCACACGGTGGTGACTCTCACAGGCTAGCATGCCTGTCTTCTCCAGACTGAGAGCCCTGTGTGAACTGTACACACCTGAATTAAAGAGCCATCTCAGGTGAAGCCTAACTAGGCTCATCAGACAGCCCAAGACATGGACTGTCTGTATGGAGTGGAAGCCCGCCCTTCTCCTTCACACTCCAGCAAACCAGGCCCTATTCCAGGCTTTACACCCAAGCAATAGCAGAGAAAACCCTCTCTGCTGTACATTCTCCCTGGTTGCTTAAAACCTGAGTTTCTGCACTGTCCAGTAGCTGCACTGCTACACTAGGTAGAATAGTTTCCACAGTTGTTAAATTGATACAGATTGATCTGGAATGTCTGCTGACAGACAGTTCTGTAATATACATTGTTTAGCTACCATCAATATAGCATGTGCCATAGGGGGAGATGCATCATTGCAGTGTCATCCAGCTCTTCTCCATGTTTAACATGGAATAAACCCTCTGGAGGGCCTGAGTCACACTTAAAATCAATTAATTGATTTAATCAATTGCGACCGCTGCGACCCCTATAGCTACGCCACTGGGATAGCGGACACCCCTGTCTCGTATTCTTGTGTAGGTAGAAGGGCTGAGATAAAAACCCTGTCGTATGTACTCTAGCCTTTGGTGTTTTATATATAAATATATGTTCTATATAGCCTATATATAAGGCCAATTAACACATGATATTTTGAGAAAATACAAAATATCCTTTATTATTAACATACATGAGATAAAACAGGTTAAAAAATGAAACATGCAGTGCAATGTAAAGGTGTCCTACAGAGCAAGAAGCATATTGGCATGACACGATATATAAAAGTAATAAATGTAAGCCTCAAGAAATAATGGCCTAATACACGCTGCTTAATAATTGGCAAAAAATTCCCATGCATGTAATTAGAGCTGGTTATAAGATAGGTGTAAGATGCTCGTTAGAAATAGCTACATGAATTGATATAATGTGACAAAACCGCTAATAGAAATAAATATTCAACCAGACATGAATCAGTGGCACAGTTACCAAAGTTGCTTACCCATATTGTTGCTCCTGCACTGCCCAGGGCTGGTGTCTCTACAGTTTTCATGTGGTGGAAACCGCTTTCTTCTAGATGTAGGAGAGCGATATCTGTGCAAAGATTTTTAAGGTGTCAGAGTACCATTATCCGTTTGTTTGAGGAACTGGGGCTCATTTACATTCCATGAGGTCAACTGCATGATTGATTTTGTTTAACAACGATCAATAATAATAATGTACCATATATCGCTATATATAATTGGTATGTTTCCACTCTAACATGTATAGCTCTGAAGCACCTGCTCCATTGCGCTCCAAACAAAATAACAAACTCGAATACAAACAATATGTAAACTATCATAAAAAATGGTAAACTGTAATCTTGAAGTATAAATGCCCACCCCCTTGCCACCAGTATTGGGGTCACTGTGGCATACATGACTTCACTTTTTTCTGGGCAGAGGTTTCTACCCCCACCCCTATGTATACCCTTTCGCTATCTCCCAAACTATGATGGAGTGCACCATGATATAGAAACGTTACATCCGCGGAGGATAATGGGTTAGAATAATACATCAACTGTATAAACATAACACTGTGCCTATACTCTCCCAAATGTATTCTATACCATAGCTTTCATTCAGTGTATCTTATTTTCCAGAACCTGTTTGAAAACAAAGTTACACATAAAGCAATATGTGTCATCTCGCCTTTCTTGCCATAATATTATATACTTATCAGTCCGGTGTTGTTGTAGCCGGGTTCTCATTTCGGTAGCGGCGCTGAGCCTTTAGTGACAAGGTGCAGTGTTGCTTTGGTGATGTTGGGCGTGCTATGTCAGACCAGGATCTGCTATGTGATGTAGACTCTGGAGGTTTGTGGTTAAGGTCACCCATGCCGTCATCATGTCTTGGACTCGCTGTATTTATTCTTCTGGGGCTCCCCACAATGAGACCACTATCTATCAAAGTTGCTGCATCTTCCAGTGAATTAAATACTTTGGTTGATCCGTCTGGTTGCGTAATCCTCAAAATAGCGGGGAACTGTAGTTGGAATTAAATTTTTCGTTTGTAGAGAGTGGTACATACTCCTCCGAAAGATCTTCGCCTACGTGTGACCTCCACCGAGTAATCGGTAAATAATATCATTTTGGTGGTAGTAATTACTAAAGGGGTGTTGCGGGTACTGAAGGACCATAATATTTCTTCCTTGTCATTATAATCCAAGTAGTGCATGATCACTTGTTGTGATGGTCTAGATTGTTAAGGATCCCAGAGCCCAGAGCCTCAGGGAGTTCAGTTTCACAGAGCTGTTCAGTCAGAACGGCTAACCGGGAACGATTTTCAAGATCCTCCATGTGGTCTTTTAGCTTGTTGTTCTGTCGTAGCATATCTCTTTTGCAAGTATGAGCCCCTGCTGATTCAACTTCCAGGAGGTTAACTCATTGCTTCAGCTCCTCAAGCCGAGTCCATAAGATATAACTTCAGTTTGGATTTTTTGCAAGGAAGACGATACTGTGGCCGTTAAGGTATCCCATATATCAGGAGCTAGGCGTGTTGCCACTTCAATTGCCAACCTTCTATAATCCAGTGGTGTCTCAGTGTCCTCAGATGGAAGCTCAAATTCTTCTACATACTCTGAGCTTTAAGTCCTGCTTTGGTGAGGAGAGGATTGGCGTGGCGCCGCCATCTTAGGTAAGGCCGCGCCCTGGATGTTATGTCCGGCCGGATGGGTTGTTGCACGGCTGCGGCTGCGATGGAGATAACGCTCCATACGCTAACTCTCCTCGGTCTCTGGTCTTCCAGCTATCTGCTGGGGCCGATTATGTTTGCGGGTAGGCGACTGCGGAGGGGTTGGAGGATCAGGAACAGAGGAGCTCACCCGCTTCTGTCTTTACATCCCAGTGCCGAAACTGGAAGTGTCTGGTGTGTGTTTTTATTGCATTTTTTTCGTTTTGGTTGATGAACTCCCATTGAGAGATGAAAACGCACAGTGTAATCTCAACCTGGATTTTTCCGTTTTTTTGTGGCATTTTTAAGGCCAGAAGTGGATTCAAAAGAACGGAAAGGTATAAATAAAAGACTGATGCATCTCTTTTCTTTTGTGTCCACTTCTGTGTTTGGCTAAAAAAACTGAGTAAAAAACTGCCACAAAAACTGCATCAAAATTGTGTGTGTGATTCTCGCCTAACACCCTTTTTTGGACGTTACATTAACCATTCCTGACATCTGCTGTATATATACGGTAGGAACCGGAGGGGGGAAGTATGGATCAGGCTCACAGGCTGAGCCTGCTCCATAACTTGCGTGTGTCACATGTATGTTGCAGCCAACACTTCAGTGCAATGAGCGGGATTTCGCTCGTTCAACCCCTTAGAGGTCAATAGCGACCTCAGCATCTAGGCCATTAGAATCAGGGGGACGGCCACTTCTGAAGTCTCTTTCCCCCCGCGACGCGATTGCGTGGTGCCCATGGTTGTCATGGCATTCTGCGAGCCTAATAAAAGCCACCAGGTTTGCCATCTCTGTGCTCCTATAGGGACCTGTGCAAAACACAACATACTGGAATGCATTAGTATTGCTGTATATTGTACAAGTGATCCAACTATCACAGGTTCAAGTCCCCTAGGGTGACTGATAAAAAAAAGTTAAATCCAAACTATTACAATATAATATTTTTTAATCTGCACGGTGAACGTAGTAAAAAAAATCAGGGTGCACAAAAAGGGGGTGACCAGGAGATCATGGGGCATAGACAGTTTATGGTGATTTTAAACTATACCAGCACAGGCTTTGGATGTGGATGTAGTGTCTCTCCTCTCACAAAACAACTTACTGTGAGGGGAGAGAAAGACACAGCCCAAGTCCTGTGCTATATTTTGAAAATATTATGACATAAATCACTGTGATAGGTATATCACAGTGATTAAGTCATCAGAGACCAATGAGATCATTTCTATTTGCCAACTGCTCCCACAGGCAGCTTGTGCACCAGACCTACTGCGCCTGTGTGAGCCATTTTGTTTGATCGGGACGGGTGGGTATATGATAAAGACCTAGGGAAGACCGAAAGGGGGTCTTGGACTACCTATTCTCTCTCCTCTCACAGAATATATTCTGATAAAGGAGAGAGAAATCCATTTTTCACGGCCTCCACTGTTTTAACAGTGATCGCCCTTATTCTTTCAATACCGGTGATCACGTGACTGGGGACCAAATAAAACGGTCCCCAATCAGTACTCTAAGCCCTCAGCTACCTCTGGTAGCTGAGTACACTGAGTTGTTGTGGCTCCTGGGGGCACTATTTTACTCTAAAACGCAGTGGCACTTTAGTATAAGTACCCTCTAATGATCGCCAGGAGGACTTGTATGAGCGGTTCTTTGCAGAACATGCAGGAGTATCCAGCTCTGATCTGTAAGATAGAATAAACAACTAGTGACTCACAATTGACGTCTTTTGGGATTGTAGACGGTTTTTTTCTCATCACTATTCGGACCAGACTGCCATGAATGCTTATTCCAGCCTTCACTAAACTCTGCAGATAGCCTTCCCACATAATGGCCACAAAATGATTGTAACAATCAGAGTGTATAATCATACCTCCCAACCACGCTGAATCCCCACGCAAGCACACGCAATTAACACCCAGCTTCCTCCGGCAGACCAACACTAAAACAACTCAACAAAGCTCCACCCAACTCAGAACTACAGGTGGGGTGCAGAACACAGGAGCAGGCAGAACAGTGATAGGGCAAGAAGGGGTTGGAGATGCGGTGGGGCATGGAGCCTATATCTCCCACTGCAGTTTTCAACTTCATCGATGTCCTGAGAATGCGGATAAAGTTGAAAAGTTGGAAAGAAATACAAAAACCACAAAGGGGAGAGTGCTTGGCTGTTTTTGTCAGTGTCATAGACTTATGGAGCGGCAAGTTGCATGCTTAACCGCCACTCTATTCAAACTCCTCCTAGCAGCAGTATTGTGGTAGGGTGAACAGGGGACCGGGGTCCCCAGTACTGTCAATTCTTAGGGGTCCCAGTGGTCAGACCTCTATCTATCTAGCATTTATCACATATCCAGTGAATAGGTCAAAAATTCTTTACACCAGAATACCCCTTTAAAGTTACACTTGCTTGATTGCGATTGACCGGTTGCCGACCCTGTTCTAAACCTTCAGAGGCTTCCTAGATTAGTAACAAATTATACTGCTCATTACAGGGTACAATAGACTTGTGTTATTCCTGAAATACTGCATTCCTTAAAATGTAATGTTGCCTTGAAATGTAATTTCTCATAGACATAAAATCAAGAACCATGTGTACTTTATAATGTATGATAAGGAAGGAAGTATTTTCCTGTTAACTTCCCTTTCATATCACTGGCTTATCCAACCGAACTTATAAACAGAAACGTCAGTGCAACTAACAAGACAGGAACTATTGCAATTTTTCATAGTCTTTTTACTCTTCCTAGAACCTCAGGACAACTATATTTACCACATATAAGTAAATAAACATTATGTGTAATAATAAATAAGCTGACCATAGACTTTTTTTTAAATATGTAAAGTGATAGCGATCAAAAATACAAGTTGGTCAACCCATCGGTTGTCAGTTTGTCAACTGGCCAACTTTAGGCCTCATTCACACAGCAGAGCCCAGTGCATGAAGCCTATATGTACTTCAGTGAGGCTTTACGGTTCTATAGTATAGAGCCGTACAGTCTTCATGTGCTTCTGTACAAGCTGTCAGGTGTCGTATGTACGGAGCTATTCTCTACTAGAAGCAATACTTCTAGGGGAAAATACCTCTCAGGGTATGTCCACACGCAAACGCCAAATACGTCTGAAATTACGGAGCTGTTTTCGCCTGAAAACAGCTCCTGAATTTCAGACGTTTTTGCATGTACTCGCGTTTTTCGCTGTGTCTTTTACGGATGTAATTGGAGCTGTTTTTCATTGGAGTCAATGAAAAACGGCTCCAAAAACGTTCCAAGAAGTGTCCTGCACTTCTTTGACACGGGCGTAATTTTACGTGCCGTCTTTTGACAGCGACGCGTAAAATTAGACCTCGTCTGCACAGAACATCGTAAAACCCATTGCAAGCAATGGGCAGATGTTTGCAGACATATTGGAGCCGTCTTTTCAGGCGTAATTCGAGGCATAAAATGCCTTTATTACGTCTCAAAATAGGTCGTGTGCACATACCCTGAATCGAAGGAGCATGCCCCGATTTTTGTTTGGTTTGGTTTATCCCTCAGAAGGAATTCAACACAATAAAACCCTCCATAAGCCTCTGTATGAAATTGGAGGCATATGAAGGTACAGCAGATGCAATAGAATGGAAACTCTATTACGGCTCTGTACAAAACGAAGCCATAATACGGCTGTGTCCATGAGGCCTTAAGGGGGTTTTACACAGGACGATTATCGGGCAGACGAGCGTGCATAGAACGCTCATCTCCGATAATTGCCCTGTGTAAACAGGAGAATGATCAGCAGATGAACGAGTAAATGCTCGATCATCATCTCATTCACAAGGTCACATTCTCTTGCCTTATTTCAGGTACTATACCCTCTATCTTCCATGTGCCAAAACTGGGCATATCAAAATGGGTTCTCTAAAGTGAACTTCTCCTTTTACAGGTAGGCATATTCTTTGTGTTGTGGAAACCTTCACTGTTAAATCATTATTAGTGGTTATTATTTTTAATTTGTAAAGGACCCATCGTTTCAAGGTCTAGTGAATGAAGGCATTATGTGCGGATCAGGGATGTCTGGTCCCTCCAGCTGAGTGGAACTCACAAGAAAACTATATCCAGAGGGCCACTTCTGGACATCCTTTTCTGCACGATAAAATTTTCAATGATGTTATGAAAATATTCTAATGCTGCCAAACGACAATTTTATTTAAAGTGAAATTCAAAGGAATAAAGCAGCTTCTCTTGTCTTGTGATCCCAGTGACACAAAAAAAAAAAAGAAAAGGAAACTGAACTCTGCAAACATACACACTGAATATGTTTTTATTTTCTCTTTGAAAGTAATGCCAAACCAGATGACGCATAAAGCTCTCACTTACAAATGTCCTTAAAGAAATCCAGTTCTACTTCTGTGGACACTTTGAGGGCAGATTTACACGAGCGTGTGCGTTTTTGCGCACGCAAAAAACGCGGCGTTTTGCGTGCGCAAAAGGCACTTAACAGCTCCGTGTGTCATCACATAGGAAGTGCGGCTGCGTGATTTTCGCGCAGCCGCCATCATTATAACACTCTGTTTGGATGTTTGTAAACAGAAAAGCACGTGGTGCTTTTGTGTTTGGAAACATAATTTTGACTGCTGTTGCGCGAATCACGCGCGTTCCACGGAAGTGCTTCCGTGTGGTGCGCGTGATTTTCACGCACTCATTGACTTCAATGGGTGCGTGATGCGCGAAAAACGCAGAAATACAGGACCTGTCGTGAGTTTTACGCAGTGGTCTCACGCTGCGCAAAAATCACTGAAAGTCTGCACTGCCCCATAGACTAGCATAGATCCGTGCGACGCACGTGAAAAACACGCGCGTTGCACGGACGTATTACACGTTCGTGTAAATCCTCCCTAATACTGTAGATAGCGCTATCTGTTCATTCTTGTAGATTTAGTGAATTTGTTTAAAGAAAATACATTTAAATACATTTGAAAAATAATGATGATGTAAGGGTAAGGCCACATGGAGCCACACTGACAAAGCCGCGATGTGGCCAACAGCCACGCCGGCAACATGTTTGGCGTGGCTGTCAAGTAGCCTGTTAATGGCCGTTGTTGCAGGTAAAATGGCCCTTTATCTGCAAATCTGTTCGCCCATAAAGGGTGTATTAATTAATTTTTTCACCATTTTGCAGGTAAAGAGCCGTTGTACCCGTTGTATTAACAGGCTATTTGACAGCCACACTGAACTTGGTGCCATCGCGGTTGTTGGCCACTTCGCCTGGTCAGTGCCGCTCTGTGTGGCCTTATCCTAAGGGCGGATTCAGACAAACGTAATTTTCGTCCGTGCAGCCTGCGTGGTATTCACGCGGGTCGCACGGACCTAAACAAGTCTATGGGGCAGTGCAGACAGTCTGTGAGTTTTGTGCACCGTGAGTCCTCTGCGTAAAACTCACGACATGTTCTATAATTAGGTGTTTTTCGCGCACCACGCACCCATTGAAGTCAATGGGTGCGTGAAAATCACGCATGCCCCACGGAAGCACTTCCGTGGGACGCAACAGCAGTAAAAGAATGAATGTAAACAGAAAAGCACCACGTGCTCTTTCTGTTTACAAACATCCAATTGGAGTGTCATAATGATGGCGGCTGCGCGAAAAGCACGCAGCCGCGCATCCATATGAACAGGACACACGGAGCTGACACGCTGCTGCCATGCGCGCAAAACACTCACGTTTGTCTGAATCCGCCCTCACAGCTATCAACATTTACCTCTAATACCCTGCTCTATTGCGAGTGCGAAAAAAAATGTCATAGGAGGCATCCATTTTTACTCCTACCTCTCCCTCTTTCCACTGCTATGGAAATAATAAGCTTGTCTCAGGCTGCTGCAGCAGCACATAACTTACTCCACTGCAATGTAGACCTGGCAAGCTAAGCCTTCCCCTCTCAGCTGTCCTCAGTAAAAAACTGAGGACACCGGAAGACTAAGGCTATGTTCACACGGGGTATTTTGCCGAGTTTTTTGACGCGGAAACCGCGTCGCAAAACTCGGCAGAAACGGCCCGAGAACGCCTCCCATTGATTTCAATGGGAGGCGTCGGCGTCTTTTTCCCGCGAGCAGTAAAACTGCCTCGCGGGAAAAAGAAGCGACATGCCCTATCTTCGGGCGCTTCCGCCGCTGACCTCCCATTGACTTCAATGGGAGGCAGGAGAAAGGGTATTTCTCGCTGTTTATGCCCGCGGCGCTCAATGGCCGCGGGCGAAAAACGGCGCGATAATCGCCGCGAAAATCGGCGTGCAGGGAGAGGAATATCTGCCTCAAAGTTCCAAACGGAATTTTGAGGCAGATATTCCTCCCCCAAAATACCCCGTGTGAACATAGCCAAAGAGTTCTGTTTCTCTACCAGATTTCTAGTAGACTTCAAGAGGCTTGTAGAAAATGTTTTGTGTTTGAGGGTATGTTCACATGGCTTATTTTTGGCCGTTTTTCGGGCCGTAAACGGCCGATAAATCGAAGGCAGAATGCCTCCAAACATCTGCCCATTGATTTCAATGGGAAAAATGTCGTTCTGTTTCGACGGGCCATTTTTTTACGTGGCCGCTTTGAAAAATGGCCACGTAAAAAAAACACAAGCGAAAAAAAGTGCATGTCACTTCTTGCGCCGTTTTTAGAGGCGTTTTTCATTGACTCTATAGAAAAACAGTTACAAAAACGGCCGTAAAAAAACGCTGCGGAAAACGCGAGTTCCTAAAAGAAACGCCTGAAAATCAGGAGCTGTTTTCCCTTGAAACTAGCTCTGTATTTTCAGACGTTTTTGATTTTGTGTGTGCACGTACCCGTTGCTGAAAACTTTTCAATGTATGCCTATGGAAAAATTATTCCGCAATGCAAGAACTAGACAAATCTGCAGAAAGTTGCAGAATATTTTTACCATAGGTATACATTGTAGTTTTCCACAGTGTATTTTTATGCTGCGGAAATACAATACACATATGCCACGTATGAGCACACCCTTAGGGTATGTTCATACGCAGAGTTTCTAGGCGTATTTTGGGGCGTAAACGGCTCGAAACATGCCTGAAAAAATGGTAGCTGAATGCCTACAAACATCTGCCCATTGAAATCAATGGGAAAAACAGCGTTATGTTCAGAAGGGGCGTTTTTTTACACTGCTGTTTTAAAAAACGCCCCATGTCACTTCTTGAGCCATTTTTGGAGCTGTTTTTCATTGTTTCAATAGCGTTTCATACGCCAGTCTTCATCTCAACAACAATCGAGTAAAACACACCTAATTTATTAAGAGGTGCTTTATTATTTTGGTGTTTGTTAAAATGCGCCAAAAAGAACCAAAAAACTGGCACAAAATAAGCCATGTGACAGCCTTAATTTGGCTCAAAATAAACCAAATCAGAAGTGTTACAAGGAAGATAAAAGTGTCCAACAGGTCATGCAAGAAGCGCCAAAATTATCATGCAGCATGCACCACTGTGATACATTTTGCATATTTTGTGCCTGCTTGGTTTATGCTGTATAACTATTAGGGTATGTTCACACGCAGTGTTTTCAGGCATAAATCGGGCGTTTTACGCCTCAAATTACGCCTGAATAAACACCCCTAATACGCCTAGAGACATCTGTCCATCGCTTTCAATGGTAATTACGATATGCTGTTCCCACGAGCTTTTATTTTCGCTGTCAAAATACGGCGCGTAAAATGACGGCTCGTCAAAAGAAGTGCAGAACACTTTCTGGGACGTTTTTGGAGCCGTTTTTCATTGACTCCATTGAAAAACCGCTCCAAAAACGGCCGTAAAAAACGCGAGTTGTTAAACAAACATCTGAAAATCAGGAGCTGTTTTCGCCTGAAAACAGCTCCGTATTTTCAGACGTTTTTGGTCACTACGTGTGAACATACCCTTAGACAGCATTAGTAAATGTGGGTCACCGTATCTTGTATTGAAAGCGCATGCAGTTTTGGCACACATTATTTTGACTGCGCAGTAAAGGACCGCTACGTGTAAATAAAAAAAGAACTTGAAAATCCACTAAGTCAACTGTTTCTCCTTCATCTTATTCCCCTCTCCCACTTGAAATATCTGTCAATTATACCCCAGGGAATGCTTTCTTCAAATTCACTACATAGGGTAACATTTAATCCCCTCTAATTTAAAGAGTATGTGCACACACGAAACAGCTCCTGATTTTCAGCCGTTTTTTTTTAGCAAATTGCGTTTTTCGCTGCGTTTTTTACGGCCGTATTTCCCATTGAAATCAATGGGCAGATGTTTGGAGGTGTTCTGCTTCAGTTTTTTTAGGCATTTTTTGAGGCGTAAATGCCCCGAAATACGCCTGAAAACACTACGTGTGCACATACCCTAACGGTGTGTTCACACGCTTAACAAAATACGGCTGAAAATACGGAGCTGTTTTCAAGGGTAAACAGCTCCTGATTTTCAGACATTTTTTAAGCAACTAGCGTTTTTTGCAGCGTTTTTTTATGGCCGTTTTTGGAAAAACGGCTCAGGGAAGTGACATGTTCTTCTTTTTACAGGGCGTCTTTTTATGCGCCGTTATTTAAAAATGACGCGTAAAATAACGCCCCGTCGGAACAGAACGCTGTATTTCCCATTGAAATCAATGGGCAGATGTTTGTAGGCGTTCTGCTTCCGATTTTTCAGTTTATGGCCCGAAAAATGGCTAAAAATAGCCGGTGTGAACATACCATAATGCTGCCCTCTCTGAGCTCATGAATATTGTGGACATCGCGATACGAGCACTACAATGAATAAAACTTAAGTTTTACTAAAACCAAGCCTAATTCTCACAACGCTGGAATCAGAATCTCTGCCACTACCTTAGAGAGGGCAGCATAAAAGTGGTGACAGATTTTTTTAAAACCTCATTGTAACGTCCGTGGTCAATGACCACGAACTCCTTCCATCCAGTCAACGCCCTTCTCTCCAGCGATGTCTGCACATGCAGCCGACCTGTTCCACATTGAGGGTGTGCTCGTGAGCTCAGTCCAGACTTAAGGAGCCAAAGTGCACACAGGTGGGAGATTGAGCTGATTGCTCCCGGAGCACCCTGGGCTATAAGAAGCGCTGTGCCCCTCCCTGCAGCACCTGAGCGTTGTTGTTGTTGTTGTACCATAGTCTGTCTAAGCAAAGGGTCTCCTAGTGGTTCCCGTTCCTGCTACCTGTATCCGGTGCTATCCTGGTCAAGTACCGTGTTGAGCTGAAGTCGTGCTGTATACCACGCCTGTTTTGCTACATCATGCCTGGAGCCTGCCAGTTGCCTAATCCCAGCCGAGCCTGTCTTGCTACTGTCTGAGCTACCACAGGTACACTATATGAACTATAGACTATGACCTGTTGGCCAGCTGCCATACCGTCAAGGCGGTACGGCCCAGTGTGTCCACGTACCCAACATGACACTCATGATCCCAATTTTGCCACCTCCTGTTGTGTTAGGCTGAAAAATATTTCTTGTATTCTTTACTTTCTAACGCATAAGGCAAGACAGATCATAGTCTGAGTCATAGGGTATATTCACATGTAGCAGTTGAGCTGCAGTGAAAAACCGAATGCATTTTTACCGTGATTTGATGCGTTTTGCAGATGCGTCTTTGATGCGGTATTAATTGATACGTGTGAATATACCATAACACCCCACGACAGCTAAATTATTGCCATACTTCCCTCTATGGCCTACCAATAAACAGATTTACACACCTTCAATCTATCCTAGGCTTGATTCATCCACCTGTCTTTTTTGTTCGTCAAATGCAAACCCTCTGTGTCAGCCCCTTCTCTGACTGCCAGTAACACAGAGAATACAACTCCAAATCACTACACTCTCCTACAAAGCCGTATCCAGCTCTGCTCCTTCCTATATTTCTGCAAAAATCTTTAAAGGGAAGGTGTCATGAAATGTTTTTTTTTTTTTATCATATTGCTTTTAATATGATAACATAAATGTTATTTATTTGTGTTCTCATGTTCTACTTTTTAGGGTATGTGCACACACACTAATTACGTCCGTAATTGACGGACGTATTTCGGCCGCACGTCCCGGACCGAACACAGTGCAGGGAGCCGGGCTCCTAGCATCATACTTATGTACCACACTAGGAGTCCCTGCCTCGCTGCAGGACAACTGTCCCGTACTGAAAACATGATTACACTACGGGACAGTTGTCCGGCAGCAAGGCAGGGACTCCTAGCATCGTGCATAAGTATGATGCTAGGAGCCCGGCTCCCTGCACTGTGTTCGGTCCGGGACTTGCGGCCGAAATACGTCCGTCAATTACGGACGTAATTAGTGTGTGTGCACATACCCTTACTTTGTTCTTACTTTTACTTCTCTATGGGGGTTGCCATTTTTTTTCCATCTCTGTATGTGTCAATTAACGACACATACAGAGATGGAATACGGCACATACAACCCCATAGAGAATGCGAATGGGAGCCATTCCATTCTCTGAAGCGTACGCGATCTGTGTGGGAAAGGGGCATGCGCCGCTCCCACACAAACCAAAACTAAGCTTGTTCGCAGAGTAAAATCCGGCGCCATTTTCATGTGGACTGGAAGCCGCTGCCGGACAGTAAGATGACGACTTATGGCCGCGGCTTCCGGCCATATGTTCAAGAAAGCAAAGGTGCAAGGAATAGGAGCAGAGGCAGCGGCGGCGGCAGGAGAAGGTAACTTATGTTCGTGTATGTGATGTGTGTATTATGTTCGTGTTATACTGTCTGCTAAGCCCTGTATCTAATCCTCCTACACTGTGCAGTCGCTCAGAAAATGGCGGCACACGGTGTAGGAGGTTTGAAGATTCAAAGCCCTCCCTCTCCTGGCACTAGTGTGTGAGGACACTAGAGAGTGTGTCCACCCCAAATTTGCTGCATAAATCAATGAGGTTGCTTTACCACAGTGACCATGCTGCAATTTTGGGAACTGCTCCCTCTAGTGGCCAGCACATGGAAATTTTATAAATTAATTTCTCATTTATAATCTTTCCTGACTTGTGAAAAAATTCAAAAAATTAAAACTATGTGTAACCACTTAAATAATAATTGTTTAACTGAAAAAAATAATAATAATTCTAGCGACACATTCTCTTTAAAGACCACCATACATATAACCCCGACTCTGCCTATGACCTCACTATATCTCGAATTACCTCTTCACAATCTCAGATTCAGGAGCCGAGTGTGCAAGTTTATTTCAACCACGGAGATGTAGGGAGACAAATCACTTCCAGAACAAAATGATTCCACATACATGATCCTCTTTTCACCCAACATCTGCAATCCGGGGACAGTCGGGTTTCCATACACAGTAGATTGTTTTCAGATGCCGCCAATTTGGGCGTGATCCGCTGACATTAATCTAATATGTATGTTTGGCATAAAAATATTTGAAACCTCTGCTGACCTTATAGCCTGGCCAAGAGTCTCCATTAATTGTTACTGGCTCCACCTGATAACATTGCTGCAACTGACCAAAATGCAAGGAATAAATTTGAGTATGAGTCACACTGAACGCAACTCATACTTTTATATAATGTGTTTGACCCGAACGCCATATGGCCATAAAACTGGCCTAAATACATCGCTAAATCTGCCCTGGCTCATGTATTTTATAGCTATGGTGATTGGTAAGGGGTCCATGACCATTATAGCCTGAAGACACAGACCATATTCAGTCCACTCCTATACCTTATAGATATGTAAGCTCATGATGTATCTTGGCTTCACTGTGTGTTTGAATTGTATGCTGCACTGTTTATTTGTACTTGTAATATTTTTTTATGCAAATGTTTTAATATGTAAAGCAGCATAAGATGACACTGTATAAACAATAACAAGGTACTAAGTTGTTGCTTATATTCTTATGAGGGAAAACCATGGTAGCAAACTAAGGGTATGTGCACACACACTAATTACGTCCGTAATTGACGGACGTATTTCGGCCGCAAGTACCGGACCGAACTGTAATCATGTTTTCAGTACGGGACAGTTGTCCTGCAGCGAGGCAGGGACTCCTAGCATCGTACATAAGTATGATGCTAGGAGCCCGGCTCCCTGCACTGTGTTCGGTCCGGTACTTGCGGCCGAAATACGTCCGTCAATTACGGACGTAATTAGTGTGTGTGCACATACCCAAACACTGTTCAAACGCACCATACTTTTCCAGTGTTTTTCAAAAATAGTCATTTCATCCCGTATTCAAACCACGAATGATAGGAATTTAGAGAAGGGCTCCCTCTTGTGGTTGTCACTGGTATATGCTGCAAAAATAGTTTTCCAGATGGGTGTTGTCAGATTGTTTCCTTCTTATTTCCTTAGAGTTCTTCAAGGACTTTTGATTTCCTAAAAGAACAAAGACCTGTACACAACACTGTGTATCCTGTATCAACTCCATTAAAATAAATACACAAACCATGTTGCTAAGAAAAAATACCTCACGTTTATAAAACTGAAAGTAATTAATGAATATATATATCAGCCGTCGGCCATTACTAAAGCGGCAGTAATAAAGTTTCAAAACAATAAAAGGACATAGAAAAAATATCTTCTTTAAATAAAGAAAAAAACACACAACCCTCATTAGTAATTTTATTGAGAATAAGAAAAAAAAACCACTGTCATCGAAGTAGTCCTCAAATCCGACAGAGTCCAACATCCGAACCTATAAAAAAACACAAAAGCAAAAAGAAAATATTAGTAACACATAAAAAAGCAAAGCAATTATTATCTTACCTTTCCTGGGTCAGTGTTAGAGCCGCAATGTCAGCGAGCTGGGCCGTGTATCTAAGCCTGTCATGTGTGATACTGTCTGCTGAGCCACTGTATTTTACCCTTTCCCGCAACTTGATGTAACTGCACGTCAAGATGAGCAGTAGCTTCACGCACCTTGATGTGCAGTTATGCCTGGAGTTTGACAGTTAACCGCCGCGCGACGCTACAGCGCAGCAGCGGTTAACTGCAGGGTGTCTGCCCTGCATTCCCTGTTGCCGATCAGCGGCCCATCGCCGCTAAGTTCGGCAATTAACCCCTTAGATGTGGCGGTCGATTACGATCGCTGCACTTAAGGAGTTCGGAGCAGATCGGCAGCCCCCACATGAAATCACGGAGGCTGTCGATGGTTGCCATGGTCAGACAATGGCCTCCAGGCTGCCATGTATGTGCCATGTTCCTGTCAGTGACTGTCATGTCACAATGACAGTTAGAATACAGTACACTAGTAAGCTAGTGTAATGCAGGGGAATAAGCCCCGAGACATATATTCCCCCCCCCCCCCTGAAAAATAAATACATTTTCACATACATATTGGTAATAGCATATCCATAAGACTAAGGCTCCTATAGCTACACCGCTGGATAGAATTGGATGCATTGTCTAAGCAGGCGGTATCATACATGATGGGCTTAGATACATGGCCCCAGCAAATAGTATCCCACATGATAGGCTTAGATACAGGGCCCCAGCAGACCGTATCACACATGATGGGCTTAGGGCTCATTCAGAGGAGCGTGATTCTCGTCCGTGTGCTGTGCGTTAAAATAACATACAGCGCACGGACCCATTGATTTCAATGGGGCCATTCACACATGCATGAGTTTTCACACAGCGAGTGTCCGTTGCGTCAAACTCACTGCATGTCCTATATTGGTGTATGTCACGCACATTGAAGTCAAAGGGTGCTGTCCGTGTTTCTCACATCAATTACAGTAAAAAAATAAACGTGCTTGCGAGTGCGTGAAAAACACATGCCACACGCGAAGCACACCAGATTTATGCACGTTTTCTACGCACGTAAGGGTATGTTCACTTGGCTTAGCAAAATACGTCTGAAAATACAGAGCTGTTTTCAGTCGTAAACAGTTCCTGATTTTCAGAAGTTTTTGTAACTACTCACGTTTTTCGCGGGGTATTTTACGGACGTTATTGGAGCTGGTTTTCAATGGAGTCAATTAAAAACGTCCCGTCTTTTGACAGCGACGCGTAAAATAACACCTCGTAGAAACAGAACATAGTGAAACCCATTGAAAGCAATGGACAGATGTTTGTAGGCGTAATGGAGCCGTTTTTTCAGGCGTACTTCGAGGTGTAAAACGCCAAAATTACGTCTGAAAACAGTGTGTGTGAACATACCCTAAATCTGTCACACTTTTGTGAATGTAGCCTTAGACACAGGGTCCCAGCAGTAAGTATCCTTCTATTAACTCTGATGGGCAAATTTTGCATTTCTGGGGCCCCAAGCAAAGTTATGTCTCGGGGCTCTAATCAAAGGCACCTGTAGAGTGTTCACCACACAATACCCCCTGTATATATAGTGTTACAACCCCCCTATATGGTTCCACACACAGTCCCCCTGCCATACATCTCCCTTGTAGACCGTGCCATGCAGTCCCCTGTAGGTAGTTCCACATGCCCACCTTGTCTCAGCAAACCGTATCATAAATGATAGGCTTAGATACATGGCCCCAGCACATGGTAGGATTCGATATAGGGCCCAGCTCGCTGGCATTGCGGCTCCAGCGCTGGACCCAGGAAAGGTAAGAATAATAATTGTTTTGCTTTTTTATGTGTTACAAGTTTTTTGGGTGTATTTGTGTTTTTTTACAGGTTCGGTTGTTGGACTACGTCGAATTCGAGGTCTACTTCGATTACGGCTTTTTTTTATTCTCAATAAAATGGTTAATGAGGGATATGTGTGTGTGTGTGTGTGTGTGTGTGTGTGTGTGTGTGTGTGTGTGTGTGTGGGGGGGGGGGTTTATTTTAATAAAATATTTTTCCTATGTCCTTGTATTTTTTTACATTTTATTACTACCGCCTTAGTAATGGCCGCTGGCTGATTGACAGCGGTCATTACTAAGGCGAGGCTTAGTGCCTTAGCCGATGAAAAGGCAACTTTTGCAATGGTAAATGCTCACTATACCACTAGATAGGTTCCTTAAGTGGTGTAGTTTCCCAAATGGGGTCACTTTTGGCAGAGGCGTAGCTAGATTCTCCTGCACCCGGGGCAAAGATTCAGATTGGCGCCCCCCCCCCAACTTATTTCCCGACATCTCCTTCCCCTTCGCCATGTTTGCTTACTCTACCAATCAATGATGTGTAATTTTTTTTTTTCACAATTTTTTTAATGTAACTTTAGCATAAAAGCATTTCTACATTTTACAAGCGATATAGTTATATAACGCAGGTAACATAAAAATAAATTAAAGAGGCCACACACAGCCCTCTGTAGATAGCTCCACACACAGCCCCCCTTGTAGTTAACGCCACACAGCCACCCTGTTGTAGATAGCACCACACAGCCCCCTGTTGTAGATAGCGCCAAACACATCCCCCTTGTAGATAGCGCCACACACATCCCCCTTGTAGATAGCGCCACACACATCCCCCTTGTAGATAGCTCCACACACAGCCCCCCTTGTAGATAGTGCCACACACAGCCCCCCTTGTAGATAGTGCCACACACAGCCCCCCTTGTAGATAGTGCCACTAACAGCCCCCCTTGTAGATAATGCCACACACAGCCCCCCTTGTAGATAATGCCACACACAGCCCCCCTTGTAGATAATGCCACACACAGCCCCACTTGTAGATAGTGCCACACACAGACCCCTTGTAGATAGCGCCACACATCCCCCTGTTGTAGATAGCACCACACATCCTCCTGTTGTAGATAGCACCACACACAACGCCCCCCCCTTGTAAATCGCGCCACACTGCTCACCCTTGTAAACAGCATTACACAGCCCCTCCTTGTAGATAGCGTCACACAGCCCCCCCTTGCAGATAGTGCAACACACAGCACGCTTCCCCCCTGGTAGATAGAGGCACACTCCACCCCTTCCAAATAGCGGCACACTCCCCCCTCTTGCAGATACACCGCATTCCAGATTATTATGCAAATGTTATTTTTCGCTGATTTTCCTAAATAGTCGATGCAAATGACAGTCAGTATAATCTTCAAGCCATCAAACGTTGGAGTATAATGCTAATTTTATTGAACAAATCTCCTAATGATAACAGATTTTTTTTTTAGAAGTAAAAAACTCATAATGTACTGTTTCAAATTATTATGCACAACAGAGATCAAAACATTTTAAAGGTTGTAAAGCGAACTAAAATGGTAATTTGTTGAATTTGCAGCATCAGGAGGTTATATTTACAGAAATCAAAAACATAGGACTCCTTCTTTGATATCACCTTCAGGCTGGGTTCACGCGACCTATTTTCAGACGTAAACGAGGCGTATTATGCCTCGATTTACGCCTGAAAATACGGCTCCAATACGTCGGCAAACATCTGCCCATTCATTTGAATGGGTTTGCCGACGTACTGTGCTGACGACCTGTAATTTACGCGTCGTTGTTTGACAGCTGTCAAATGACGACGCGTAAAATGACTGCCTCGTCA